>NW_026459632.1:0-71074 GCF_021730395.1 Mercenaria mercenaria
GATCAGCGTTGAAGCGCCATAAGGATTCTACACATGGGCATAAGGTGTTTGCATGTGTTTGTGGTAAAACATATGTGTATCAGAGTTCCCTGTATAAGCACAAGAAAAAGGAAAATCACTGAATTGATTATTTTTAGTATCTTCAATCATTTTGAATAGTTCCAACTTTAGTTATTTTCACACTAGGGAAGATATCCTTACATAAACTTTTGTTTTACACACTCCAGGTTGAAACTTTAACGGGATAAGACGTAAACGTACTCCACTGCCAAATATGATATTATTAGTCCCCTACTGGTTGAAGCCCATTATCGGGGACTATAGGAATGCGATTTTTCGTCCGTCCGTCATTCTGTCCGTCCGTCTTAATGTCTGTCCTTCCGCAATTTTGTATCCGGACCATAACTCTGTAATTTTTGAAGGGATTTTAATATAACTTTGCACAAATGTTCAGCACCATGCGCAAAACCTGGTCCCTAGGTCTAAGGTCAAAGTCACAGAGGCCAAAGGTCAGATACAAAGATGACTTTTTCGGAACATTTCTTCTTCATGCATGGAGGGATTTTGATGTAACTTGACATAAATTTTCACTAAGATGAGATAGATTGTTTTGCACAAGAACCAGGTCCATAAACTTAATGTCAAGGTCACACTTGAAGGTCAAAGGTCAAATTCAAGAATGTCTTTGTCCGAAGCATTTCTTCTTCATGCATGGAGGGATTTGGATGTACTTTGTCACAAATGTTTACCACCATGAGGCACCCCTGTTTTCTTTTTAATATGTCCTTTTGTTTTTACATTAAATAGATTCTATTTTAACTTATTTATTACAGGAAGGATTTTTAAGAAACTTGGGTCAAGTTATCACGATTTGTAAAATCGTGTTAGCCATGTCGGCTCAAGGTCAAGGTCACAACTCAAGATTACAGGTTTGAGCCTTCCATTTTGTGTCCGCTCTGCATATCCTTAACCCTTGAAAGATTTCCTTGAAACTTGCTTGTTTGAATCACCGTAGCAAGACAATGTGCAGGACTTATGAGACACTGTCCCTACACTGGCATGGGATATAGCCGCCTTTAAAACTGCCTTGTATTGTTGGAAATATCTGTCCACCCTTTCATTTGCCACATGTTCGTTATCCGAAATACAAAAGTGGTATCCATATCTTATTTTTCATTTAAGTTACAACTATTATAAATGCGTTATATACATTTAGACAAAGCATTGTTTATCATACACATTTATATTTCCCAATAAACAGTATTCTTCATATGTATTAGTCAATGATTTTCGTAGACAAGTGTATTATAAAACATTGTTTCTCTTAGGCGTTTAAATTTATAAAAAAGAAGTAATGCACCTCATAGATCTTTATTATTACACTACTTTAAATGTAGTTGTATATGCCATTCAATATTATTTGTATTTTGTAATAAAAGCTATCTCTCATAGACATTTATATCTACAAAGTCATTCTCATAGATAATTAAATTTCAAAACATTGTTTCTAACAGAATTTTATTTTTACAGAAATAACACAGTGTTTCTCAAAAACATGAATCATCATATATGTCTATAAATCTTTTAAAACATTGTTTAAATTATCAGAATGAATTCCTCGTTGACAGTAACATGAACACAGTGATTCTCATAGATAACTGAATTCCAGAATATGTTTTCCTTTATAAAAACATACTGTACCTGATCTTTTTACAAAGGGGAAACATTGTTCCTCAGAGACATAAAGAATTATAAATGTCTTTATAACGATAGTATTCTAAATACAACATTATGTAATAAACAATACGTTTTGTTGAAATTGTTATCTTGTAAGGTTTTTGTTCAAATTTGTGATTAAAAACTAGTTTTGCAATAAACATTAAATCATGTATCACTTATTTTCCTTTACATTTTGACTGTAAAGCTGCCACATGATAGTTTCTTTCCAGCTAGCATTTCTAAGTTTACTCCATTAAAATGTCATAAAGTGTGAAAGCACATAACGCACATGGCACAGGCAGTCTTCAAAAATCATATATCTGTCATTCCCTTTCTGTGATGTGCAAACATTTTTGATTCGTCAATGGCATGGTGTTGTCTTACACCACGCTGTCTTTTTGCGGGACAATCTGGAGCGCTAATGTCACCACTTTTCCGTTTGGGTTTCAAGCGTTTTCGTTCATTCCTATCAAAGAAATGATCTCTGAAAATGTAAGACATAAACATAAGAAATTATATACAAACAGCCTAGTCCCGTTTTATATCAAACAATGATTTACAAATAATTATATATAAAACAAAAGGTCCACAAAATGGGGCAATAGTGCGGAGTAAATATTGTAGATTTTTTACTAACACACATGAAAGTGAGTAGGGAGAGGGTCTATTGTTGCTTGGAGACCGGACTCGAAACTGCGACCTTAATTTTCAAGGAAGGATGACGACTCTTGCATGTCTAAGATAATTTGGCTGTAGTAAACATTTGCGTAACATATTTCAAAATCTCTCGATGAATGATAAAGTCATACGCCAGACAAAACAAAATGTTGCTTTATAAACCTATGGAAAAAATGGAATTAATACCATTTATTTGAAATTTTGTCTATGCATGTAGAAATTGCCAGTCTGACACAAAATACTTATATATAGGTCTGTGTTATTTTTTTTTTTTTTTGTTATACTGACATTGGAGGTGGCCATTAATGAATGGGCCTCAGCAATACTTGTATCATTGGTAACACATGTTTGAAGTTTAAAAATTAATACTTAAAAACAAAGAAGTATTATAGGTCTTTGTTAAAAATCAGTCCATGCATGTAGAATCAGATTCCGGACAAGGCACTGCGGGCGGACGAACGGACAGACGAAAGGAACTAAGCAACTTTTAGACCCTAAACCAAACGGACAATGATAATGAAATCAACCAGAATTACTCGACAAGGCAATAAGGACCATACATAAGTATATTCAAACTGTTTACGGACTGCAAGTATACACATTTTACACAAATTAAAGACGAAAGAAGTCGCAAAAACACAGACAGACAAAACAGATCCAAAATATACATAAAGAAGAGACTCTACGGGGCATATTACATGTCTACAAGACATTTTTTTACTTTGATACTGCTGTATTCTCGATAGCCGACAGCTGACTTCAACGACTGCCTTTTGCAAATACAGCGGCCGTTTTCGACAGTCTTTTTTTTTTCGACCATGCCTATTTAACGGCTAATATACTTTTTCAGGAATAACGGAGAACCCGGAAACTTCACACAGGTGTTCCGAAAGGACACATCTGTTCAACCAGATGATAAAATTTTTCACAGGCTGTTCATAAACAAAACAATTTGCGCAAAACTTTGGATTTTTGCTCGATTTTTCAAAGTGAAGAAATTGTTAGCGAATATCTCAAAACATAACGATCGTTTTTGGCCCAGAAATTGTAAATGTAAGCAATGGTCATTCCTTGATAAAACTGTCAAGTTGATTTGCAAGAATTGGCTTCGTTTTAATAGAAATAAATGAAAAACTTTACCTACCTATTTACAGCTGCGTTACATTTCCAGCTGAGTTACATTTCCAGCGGGCGTCAAGATAGCCGGTTATCCAGTGTGTTCCAGATTTCCTTTAGATTTTCACGGGTGGTAAACACGCAATCCAATTCCCGCTGGGAATACGCGTTGCGCAACGTCCGGTGCTGGTGTTGCGCGTAAAAAAGACGAAATTGAGGTATGTGAAGTTATGATTTTGCTTAGTGTGAGACTAGAATGAATGTTCTCGAAAAAAGCAAAATGCTATTCGACACAAATATGATAATACATCATATGTGTAAAATATCTGGTTTGTAAGTTATGATTCGGCTCCATTATCACAAAAATTCAGGCGACAAGAAGCGTGAAAAAAGTATGAAATCAACAAAAAATGGACGTTTCTGACATCATATGCCTAATCTGAGGAAATTTGATGCTTTTTATGATAACTCAACTGTTATAAAGTAACGAATATCAAAATTATTTGCTTCAAATCCTGCTTACAGGGACATAATTGACAAAAAAATAATCGGGAATGGGGTTGCGCACCGGGAATGAAGTTGCTCGTATACATCATAATGTATATAATGTATACGCGCAACTCCATTTCCGGGGCGCAACCCCATTCCCGATTTTTTTTTTTGCCAATCTTTCCCCCAAAAGCAACATTTCATTCAAGTGCATGTAATATTCATGACTGTTTTACACGTGTTTGATCATTAGAAGCGTCACATTTCCAGAAAAAAGGCTGCACAAGAGTAAGAAAATTGGCATTTTTCATGATTGCATGCTTTTTTGACAGTATGAGCCAGCAGAGTTTTCGTGATAACAGAGCTGATTCTTAAATTAATAAGTTGGTATTCCACACATATGATCTTTATTCATTTTTGTGTCGAATAGCATTTTGCTTTTTTCGAAAACATTCGTAAATGTGTCATTATTTACAAAAACAAAAACCCACCTACCTCGATTTTGTATATATTGATGCGCAACACCAGCACCGGAAGTCGCGCAACCCATTTTTAGCGTATTCCCAGTGGGAATTGGATTGCGCATTTACCACCCGTGGATTTTATTACGATGGAACGTATATATTTATGATCCTGTAAGTATTTATATACATCTATATCTTTACCGAAGTATAGTTTGCAGGGAATTTACGATTATGTATAATACACCTAAAGATAGTTCCGAAGTGCGCATGCGCATACTCTTAGTTCAGCTAGAGTTATCCTTCTTCCCTCGGTTGTTCCCATTACAAGTTTTATCACAGATGTTGGGTCCTCGGAGGAATCTTTTTTCAGAGACGAAGCGCGCTTACATATTCTGTGAAAATTGCTTGCAGTGACACGACCTCTGCGGTGCTCCTTCCATGACTCAGACTTACTTTGCGATACTGTGTCTCGATTCAATGAGTCAATCTCATCTTGCGTGACACACATCTGTTTTTTAAATTCAGCTTGTTTTGCACATTCAGGAATATCTAGAGATTCCACTCTTTTACTTAATTCATTTAAAGTTGGTGGTAATTTTAATTTAACATTTTCAGCTTCAGATGGATTTTTTAACTTTTTCTTATTCATAAGAAGCATGAAGCACGAGTTTGGCATATCTTCGGCTAACAGTTCTTTCAATTCATTCCTTAACTTTTCACCGTCTTCAACTTTGTTTTGTTGACTCTTATTCAATGGTGTAAGTTAAGTTTTTTTATATTAGTCTCATTTTCTTTGTCTTTGTTGCGTGGTAGTTGTGTGTATTTTGCTTTCTTCCATGTAAAATCTCTCGCTTTTCCCATTTTTACGGTGGTTTTCTTTTTTGGAACAGTCCATTCACAGGCTTTGCTTGTAGATGTTGGACGCGTCATTCCTGTCTTGACAGCGTATTCCATTCTGAAAAGGACACCGGCAATATGGTTGCACGAACCCATCATGCCAGCTGTACATGAACAATACGCATTTAAAATTTGACCGCCTGGTACAGTGTTCTTGTCCTTTCGTATCACTATCCATACATCGTACGCTTTGTTATTCACTGCTTGAGATGGAGTGACCTTTGATTTGATAATGCATTTGTCAGAATGTTCACCTAAGTCATGATAATGTATGTGCGTGAAATTAGCCAGAGTAGCCAGAGTTCAGCCAGAGTTTAGCCAGAGTAGCCAGAGTTCAGCCAGAGTTCAGCCAGAGTAGCCAGAGAAGTCAGAACTCTGGTTACTCTGGCTGGCCAGAGTAGCCAGAGTTCAGCCAGAGAAGTCAGAACTCTGGTTACTCTGGCTGGCCAGAGTAGCCAGAGTTCAGTAAGAGAAGTCATAACTCTGGTTACTCTGGCTGGCCAGAGTAGCCTGAGTTCAGCCAGAGAAGACATAGCTCTCGTTACTCTGGCTGGCCAGAGTAGCCAGAGATCAGCACTAGTAGTCAGAACTCTGGTTAGTTACTCTGGCTGGCCAGAGTAGTCAGAGTTTAGCAAGAGCAGCCAGAGCTCATCCAGTATCTAGAACTCTGGTTACTCTGGCTGGCCAGAGTAGCCAGAATGTAACCAGGGTAGGCAGAGTTCTAGATTTTTAACATGTTCTGGCTACTATGGTCAGCCAAAGTAGCCACAGTAGTCAGAGTCACCAAGATATCACTTGCTCTGGTTACTCTGGCTGTTTCTAACAGAGTAGCCAGAGTTCAGCCAGAGTAGCTAGAGTTTCTAGGATTTTAACATGTTCTGGCTACTCCGGTCAGCCAGAGTAGCCAGAGTAACCAGGTACCATGTTCGCAAAATATTTTCAGTCTTAGCTAAGTTTGATAATGAAACTTCATTTCTATCTTAATAGCATATTTATTTTCATGTACATGTGTATTTTACTTTCAATTTGGTGCCATTTTTTAACAGAAGGAATATGAGACAATACACTGGGGATAAAATATGCCATGAATAAGATCCAGAATGGGTCAATGCAAAACAAAAGACCATGACAGCCAGGTCGCACTGCACTAAATCACAGTACAGTGTGGTATGGCATACAGCCGTATAAGTACTGAAGATCCAGGATGGATCGGTGTCGCTTCGTCGTATCTACCCTTCGTGGGAGGCAGGCTACTTTGTAAAATTACAACTTATATATACGATGTCCGACTTTCTACGGATTTACCCTATAAAAATAAAACATACCTAAGCATTATTTACAATGTATATAAACAAACAGCCTTTGCATAGACCCGTTTATTTTATTTTATTTTATATATGACCAGAGTAGCTAGAACATATTAAAATCCTAGAACGTCTGACTACTCTGGCTGCTGTCTTTTGAAAAATAAGACAATTTTTTGAAGTTCGTTTTATGAATCACTTGATACATATAAAATACTAAAAGATCAAACCTGAGATAACCAAAAGGGTCATTTCGCAATAGGTATTACAGTATTTATTTTCTCTGGCTATTCGGGCTAGCCTGGGTAGCTAGAACCAATGGACATCTCGGAAATTTTGGCTGTTCTGACTAGCCAAGGTAGCCAGAGCAACTGACATCCTGGTTACTCGGCTACTCTGGCCAGCTAGAGTAACCAGGTTTCTGGCTACTCTGGCTGAACTCTGGCTACTCTGGCTAAACTCTGGCTGAACTCTGGCCAGCCATAGTGACCAGAGTTCTGGCTACTCTGGTTACTCTAAATAGCCGCTTGAAAATAGTTATTAACTTGAAATTCATTTTTAAACATGCTATTTAGACAGAAATGACATATGAGTCGCGCCATGAGAAAACCAACATAGTGGGTTTGAGACCAGAATGGATCCAGAGCAGCCTGAGCGTCAGAATCCATGCTGTTCGCTAACAGATTCTCCAAGTCCAATACGCCTTTAAAGCGAACATCATGGATCCCGACCAGACTGCGCGGATGCGCAGCCTGTTCTGGACCCATGCTGGTCGCAAAGCCACTATGTTTGTTTTCTCATGGCACGGCTCAATTATTAAATTTCATAATCAAATTCAGCTAAGACTGAAAACATTTTGTGAACCTGGGACCTGGTTACTCTGGCTGACCAGAGTTGCAAAAACATGTTCAAATCCTACAAACTCAGGCTACTCTGGCCAGCCAAAGTAACCAGAGCAAATAAAATCCTGGTGACTCGGGCTACTTCGGATACTCTGGCTAACCAGAGTAGTCAGAACATGTTAAAATCCTAGAAACTCTTGCTACTATGGCTGAACTTTGGCTGAAATCTGGCTGCTCTGGTTGAACTGTGGCTACTCTGGCCAGCCAGCCAGAGTAACAAGAGTTCTGACTACTCTGGCTACTCTAAATAGCCACTTGAAAATATTAATTAACTTGAAATTCAGTTTAAGCATGCTATTGAGATAGAAATAACATATTAAGTTTCATAATCAAATTCAACTAAGACGGAAAATGTTTGTGAACTAGGTTACTCCGGCTATTTTTAAAATCCTAGAAACTCTGGCTACTCTGGCCAGCCAGACTAACCAAAGCAAATAAAATCCAGGAGACTCGGGCTATTCTGTATTCTATGGCTGACCAGAGTAGCCAGAACATTTTAACATCCTAGAAACTCTTGCTTTTCTTGCTGAACTCTGCCAGCCAGAGTAACCCGAGTTATGACTTCTCTTGCTGAACTCTGGCTGAACTCTAGGTACTCTGGCCAGCCAGAGTAACCAGAGTTATGATTTCTCAGGCTGAACTCTGGCTACTCTGGCTAAACCCTGGCTGAACTCTGGCTGAACTCTGGCTACTCTGGCTGCTCTGGCTAATTTCACGCACATTGATAATGTACTTCTTTTACCCACTCACTTGAAAAGTACCTGTACGCTTTGCCTTCTTTATATTCATTCAGCAAACGTTTCATTAATGTTTCTGGGTTTTTGGTGTTTAAATAGTCAGAAATGTCAGTGATATATACGGATGGCCATTTAGGACGACCAAGCTTTTCCGTCAACCAACATTTTTGATCGAGATCGGATCGGGTATAATTTCCCCTTCTACCACTAGCTTTCCTTGATATTCCGCAAGCAAACGTCTTTGCTTCTGCTCTGCACTCACATCCACCGTAATGTTCTCCTCCCAGCAACAAAAGGCTCTGAAAAAACAAAGCAGTTATTTAGTCATAACTGACTTGTTGTTTTCTTCACAAAACAATAAAAAATCTACTTTCGTTTTGTATTCATGACATGTGTACTTTCGTTTTCTATTCATCACATATTTAAATTTCTACTTTCGTTTTCAATTTCATGAAGGAAAAAAAGTGAACAACGCGTGACAAATCAGCTAGTATAATTAAAAAAACGTTTACTTAAATCCATTTTGTAGCAAACAATCATTTTACACAAACAAACTTTGTATTTAAAGAAGTGCATACAGCATACATGTCCAGACTCCCAATATATACACTGTACATGTAGGCATTCCTCCGACGGCATGCTAAAACTCCAATATTTGAAGTATTCAGTAGTGATGTTCCGATTGTCGCCGATGTTCGATTAATCATCGCCAAAGTTTCAAAGTCGGCGACATCGATTCTGACCAAAAAGAATCGATTCTAGTCGCTGATTTTGTTAAAAAATTAAAATCCCGCTTTCAGGACTTTTTCAGATACTTCTCGCTGTTTAGCTTAAATACTTTTGCTCTTTTATAATCTTTGGGTTAGTATTTCAAAATATCTGCTCTTTAAATTGGAGAACGCTGTCAGGCCAGCTGTCATGATCGTAACAATAATAAAAATTTTGTTGCCCTGGCAGTAAAAAATCAGACGCCTTGAAATATTTTGGGTTCTGCATGAAGCCTGAATGCCGGGTGTTGGCTCCTTTTAAGGAAAACCTTGATACTACTAGAGCTGTTTGCAAAATATGCTTTAAAGCGTACATTAACGAAGGTACCCCACCCACTTTTTTTCTAATTGGAAATAATATTCAGATTTTATTTGACAAGCTTTAATTATTCCTTCAGTACAAAAAGTGGATTTACTTAAAAAAGATGATAAACTAATTCCAGACCTGCCAGCATTGTCCCCAGCATATATTCCATGCCAAATTTGGCAGTGCATCTAGTATGACTTGAATCCCAGGCCTTGAGTCATAGAGCAAAGATGAATTCTAGTTACTTTTGCATTTGGTCCAATAGTTCCTCCCAGATCGCAGTTTGGACTTATTTGTTCGAAACTTTGAACAGCCGGTTAAGCTATCGGTTGGTTAACTTTTAAGGCTATATATCAACATTTTAGAAGGATTTGAAACACAAATCTTTGAGTTAAGGACTGCCTTTATAGTGAAATAAAAAAAATCCCATCAAGATAAATACTTTGAATCAAGATCTAACCAGCAGATAGGTTAACAGCTGGTTAAAGATTCGAACAACTGGGTCATAATTGCCCAACAATTGCTAAAGGCTGTACAGTACAGCAGCTGTGTCATAGAATTCTTCATAAAAAGTAATAAAAGTAGTCATACAATAATCAGAAAGTCTTGAGAAAGGTTTGCTGTTACTACCATATTGCCACATTACAAAAGTCTGTATTGATCTTTCGGTTCCGATTCTTTCGATTAATCGAATCGGAGAGAGATCAGACTCGGACCGATTAATCGATTCTGCTTCAGCTGTCCGGTTCTCATCACTAGTATTCAGTCATTCAGACTTATCTTGCATACATTCAGTTCGGTAAGACATAATTACACTATGTTTAAAACATCATAAAATGACGTTATTAAACCACACAGAACTGGTGTGTACTTAAAGTAGTTATACATATAGACATCGTAAACTCGCTTGTCAGTTTTGACTTACCTTGTGGCTATTTCGTCAAACTTTCCTTTGATCGATTTATTTCTCATTGATAAAAACACCCGTAAGGCGTTCATGGACCATAATTTAAACTTCTCAAGCGTCATATCACTTAAATCTGCCATTATCAAAGTCAAAAACCAACAAATTCTACATTTTCATTAGGCAATATCCAATATGGCGGACTATTGATTTTTTACTCGAACATCCGGGTACTTGATCGTTTATCGATCGAGCGTTCGAAACTGTGTAGTTCAGTACCAGTGAAAATAAAAATGATATTTTCACTGATTGAAGCAGTGAAAATATCAATTTTATTTCGCTGATAAATTTCAGTATTTCACTGGAAAGCATGAAATAAAAATATTTATTTATTAACATGCGTGCTTGGCTTTATATTTATAAGCGCCATTCTTGACTACTGAATCACTTTTCCAGACTGTCTAACTAGAAATAATAGAATCTAACCACATTTACCCTCCCATATTATTACTCAGCATTTAAGGAATAAACTGTGGTTATGCTGTGAACATCTGTGGATTCATGGTCAAAGACCTTCACATGTAGTTTAAAATGTCTAATTTTATATCCAGCTTGTAGCTATATAACTACATTACCACAGTTTGTTATGTATATTTACAGTTTTGTTTTCTTTCTTTCACATTTGTTCATTTTGTTCCAGGGTTGGATACCTTTGTAGTAGCCTAATAGATATCTGTAACGACACACTCAGAATAGCTAACGCTCTTAATGCCGCATCAGAACGTCCGCTTTCCTTTGAGTGCACATGTTGCATAGACGACGTGACGTATATAAATTATCGTAGCTGGAATGGTTACAGACGGTGTCTCAAATTCTATACTTCGAGAGTTTTTCTTTGAGATTTATAACCGAAATTCGATTTAAAATGATATTTTGTGAACGTGTTTTCTGGGTGGAACTTGAAAATGTCTTCAAGATTGGCGGAATTTTGAAGTAAGCGAGTTTCGGCTGTACAGTAATTTCATCTCAGGAAACGCATGGACTGTAAATACTGGTGTCTGTGCTTTTCGCTGACATTGATGATTTGTCGGTAAATTTTACCCCAAGCAGTACTGGTTGAATAAATAAAAATACGAATGCTTACTGTATTTTGATGTTGTAATCTTGAGCTGTGTTTGGAATTAAAAAATTCGTGCTTTTATTGCGGTAGCACCTGTATTATGAAGTCAGTATCTGAGTACTTCATATACTTTACATCTCAAAATAAGAAAGAGTCCGTGGTCGAAACCAAAACACAGACTAGAACACTATGATTTTCATGCATTGTTTACACTTGGTTTAAGTAATCGGTTATTTATAATAACTTGTGAATTAATGAAAGTGTATACAATTATTTACGTAAATTGAAACATTAAATTTCCGCACAAATAGACATATGTTGCTACTGTTCAATTTAAAAAAATGTACTTGCTTTATCACATTTGCACTGACAAGGTGATGTAATGGTCACATACGTTCTGGCCCTGTTCCTTGACAAATAGCAAATCTAATTAAAACGCAGATAAAAAGGTATAGCGTGATATCTATAATGGAATAGCAAATCTAATTAAAATGCACATAAATAGGTATAGCGTGATATCTATAATGGAAAAGCAAATCTAATTAGAACGCACATCAATAGTATAGCACGATATCTGTAATGGAATTGCAAGTCTAATTTAAACGCACATAAATATGTATGGCACGATATCTATAATGGAATAGCAAATCTAATTAGAACGCACATCAATAGGTATAGCGTGGTATCTATAATGGAATAGCAAATCTAATTAGAACGCACATAAATAAGTATAGCGCGGTATCTGTAATGGAATAGCAAATCTAATTAGAACGCACATAAATAGGTATAGCGCGGTATCTATAATGGAATAGCAAATCTAATTAGAACACACATAAATAGGTAACGTACGATATCTATAATGAAATAGCAAATCTAATTAGAACGCACATAAATAGGTATAGCGCGGTATCTATAATGGAATAACAAATCTAATTAGAACGCACATAAATAGGTATAGCACGATATCTGTAATGGAATAGCAAAAACTAATATCTAATTAGAACGCACATAAATGGTTAAAGGGTATAGCGTGATATCTATAATGAAATAGCAAATCTAATTAGAACATATATAAAATGATATAGTGAAAGGAATAAATGAATGAGGTAATGAGTTTTTATAACGTCTAATAATGCAGTTAAAGGTACTAGCGAGCACAAATAAATTTGTACCTAGGCGAAACTGCAAACATTCTAATCAATAGATTGCAGTGGCGAACATTTTTAATTGGTTGATATTTTAAAGGACAGCATTGTTGGCTCAGAAATAAAAAATGCTTATTGATAAAAGAATTATTTCGCCGGTCTATACTCTACCGGGCATTTCTATGCTTCATTGTGTCTCAAAGGGCAGATGGACCATACTAAAACTTTAACACTGACTGACAGAATTATTTCGCTAATCATGGAATGGGAACCAACATTGTTACTTGCGTTTTGGATATTTGGTTCTCTTATGAATGGTAAAGACTTACTTGATAATATATGTGTCGTTATTTTTATATTAACATTTAACTATTGAAATAATTATATGTATGTTAGATATTGATTTTCAGTTATGAAAATTATTAATTTTCTGTTTAAAAATTTATAGTATTCTTAATATTCAGTAAAGTGCAATTTGTGGTCAGTAAAATACAAATAAATCTCAAGGAATCTCCTCCATCTTGTGGTTAAATATCTTTGAAAATAAATGTATTTTCTAGAGATTTTTTTTTAAATATTGTAAATTAGATAAAAAAAAACTTATCAAGGTAACCTTCAAACTGCCTGTCAAGGTTTTGTGTTACTTAATACATTTATTTGAAAAAAAATAGTTTTCCTAAGACATGGATGCACACTGTTTCTTACAAGATATAAGAAAATAGAAATGTTTCTGTATTCTGTGTAAATTCAAAATATTCTTCTCACGTGAATTCCTAAGCGCTTATTACGGAGATTAATCTTTTGTTACATGTATTTAAGACAGATAAGATATACATAAAGTACATCGAGGATGTTGCAGTAAAATATTCTAATGACTCGTTTGGAAACGTTTCTGTCTCTTTGCTGAATGAGACAGATGCTTTAAAAATATTTTTAAACAGTTATTGTACGATGCTAAGGAAATATTCACGTTTATTGACTTGGTCATCTAGGTGATATTCACCCAGGCCGGTAGGATATTCACCAATATTATCAAGCGTTATTATAAACCTTACTATAAACAGTAACAAAAAGACGTTGAAAACATACATTACCGTCGCCGTTAACGGATTCGTTATAATGGCACCAGGTAACCGGAACATTGAAAGAAAATAACAACTTAAAGATTAATTAAAATAAAAAAAAGGTCAATAAGCGGCTGATGCATCTCTTCTAGCCATATTGACACACCTAATTTCATAAGAAGAAGTATTTCATTTCATTTTTGTACGCCCATCTTGGAAAAACGGACGTTTTAAGTGGTGGCATCTGTTCGTCCTCCGTCCGTCTGTCCTTCATAATTCGTGTCCGGAGCATTACTTAGTAATTATTCAATGTATTGACTTTAAACTTGGCGTATATGTAGGTGACCATGATACAATGTGCAGTGCGCAGGAACTGTTGGTTCAAGGTCAAGGTCAAAACTGGAGCTCAAATGTCATAATTTTCCGTCATATTTCGTGTCCGGAACGTAACTTAATAACCATTGACGCTGATGGCGATGAGACGATATGCAGAGCGCGTGAACCGAGTTGGTAAGTCAAAAGTAAAGATCACAGCAAGGTCAAACTGTCTAAAAGTGTCATATTTTGTGTACAATGCATAAATTTATAACCATTCAAGGTTGGCATACAGGTAGGTGGGGATGGGACGATCTATTTGGTCGTTATGTCAAAGGTCAAGGTCACTAACTGAGTTCAAATGTCAAATCTGTTCTTTGTGTTTTGTGTCCAGAGCACAAGTTCAAAACTATCTAAGGTATTGACTTCATAGTTAGAATATAGGTTGGTTGTGACGAGACTATTTGAGGAGTGCAAAAATCCACACATTATTCCCCCACCCTCCCCCAAAAAGTATTAAAACGCACCTTTAGTTTCTTATGCCTCAGTATTCCATCACTGCCGCCGCACAAAACCCACTCATCTCCCACCCAACGCCACATCACATCCACTTCCAACAAACACACACACCATTTTTTTTAAATTTTACTTCTTCCTCCTTTTATCTAAAACTTCAAGCGTATATGCCCCGGTTTGTTTTCTGTATTTTCTCATCGATTTAATAGGGGATAGTTAATTAGAAATGAAATTTATATATTAATAGATGTTTAGGATTGTAGATTTTTAGACATGCAAATTCAAACCCAAATATTTTGCAAACATTGTATCTATAGCATTGATAAAAATAACATAAAACAAACACCGTATCACCTTCTGTTTACATCTCAAATTACATTGTCAAGTATGGTGGCTGATTTATGCCATTTCGTTATTTCGTTCTGTCGCAGATTCTTTCGTTGATTGCCGCAGCTACTCGGCAAAATTCGGTATGATATTGTCTAATTAGTCACCTTCCTGAAGGGGAATCTATATTGCATGGAAGTACTTCGTTCGGGTTGTTTTTATTCTGATTTACATTTGATATTTTACCACTGGTTATATTTTTCAATACGTGATGTTTTACAATTTCACTTATTCTTGGCGATATATGGACTTAGAACTTTGCTCACTTGCATGATACCATACAAACCGCTGAACTAGACTTTAAAGTACCAAGGATCTGAAACAGTCTTTATGTTTTTCTAAACATAACCTTTTACATTTAAATGTTCAGTTTCATGTAACATAATCATTAATATCAATCTAAGCCTGATGAGCGTAAAAATGTTTTAATTTGTTTGTAAGGGAAACTTGATTTCGTTTAAAAATCTGTTCCACGCTCGTTTCATATATACTTTGCCCCTTAAAGTCAATCTGTAGTAAATGAGATTTTTTCAGAGTCTGATGCTCTCTCTTCTCCCTCATACATCAGTGAGTGGATACTAATGGATTCCGACAATCCTGCTACAACTTTTCATACCTTCACTCATGGGTTCGGTGTGCGTCCGGTCAAGGTCGAAGTTCAGGTACAGTCCTTTTCAATATTTGCATTTCTACTTTAATAGACTATATCTTTTATTATGACAGTTAATATATATCGTTTGCTTTATTTACGACTCCTATAAAAATGCACAAGTCTACTTGTAAGTACCTCTGTGGCCGAGTGGTTTGTGCCGTTGAGTTCGAATCACTTGGCCCTCGCCACTACGAGGGCTTAAGGAAGACTGGTGATTCTATTCAGTTTCTCGCAGGAACCTGAAATAATGCTCGGATGGGCACCTGGCGTCTTCCTCCACCAAAAAAGGCTGATAAGTCGCAATGTAACCTTAACCTTGCTAAATTTCTAAAATCGACTGGTCTAACATTCAATTTTGGCATTGCCATTAATTTTATTATTCGAAGGTGCGTTTACTGAAAATTTATTGACTGAAATGCGAACAGTGCAGACCATGTTCAGCTGATCGCCAGCAGACTACAGGCTAAATTGAGTTGATTTCTATTTTCTGTTTGACCAAACACTCTACGATTATTATTTTCAATTGAAATCTATATCATTTTTTTACTTGGCTCTAAAGGGAAAGTATGAACTCAATTGATTGCCAAAGTCATTTAAATTAATTGGCAATACAAACAAGACTACTGAGTGAATGTCTTAATAAGGAAAGCTTTGTAGGTCTTAAAGAATGGTTTCGTATAGAATTGACCTCGAGTTTAAATCGATTATAGAAAAAAATACTGCATACGGCAGATTGTATGACGTAATTAATTCTTACCATTAATGTCGGTCAAATTCATTGAACAAAGAATAAGAAAAGTACTAATATCAACTTTGTAACAAGAAAAAATCTATTTTTTGAGTTTCTGCTGTTTGCTTTTTAAGAATAGTTACATTTACTAATCATTTAATTTAACAGATCGATACAGATATTTCTATTATCTAATTCATGTCAAGGGACATGAATAAAGGTGTGGTCCTGGTATAATGATCTACCAGTTGGTTTGTTGACAAGTAATTGGTTCGCTCATTTGAAAATAATAAACCTGTTTAACGACCTGATCCACAGATACGACCCCCTTGTCAGTTATTTTAAAGCAGCATGCCTCCAGATCGTTCGACAACAACAAAGAAAATTTTGAAATAAATGCTATATTTCTTAAGAAGGCTTTAAAACTTAATTACTGACAAACTTTATGTTACGGAAACACATGAGAATTTGCTGGTTTTTTTTTTTTTTTTTTTTTTTGTTTGTTTGTTTGTGTTTTTTTTTGTGTGTGTTTTTTCACGCTTTTACTCCAGGTAAACTGTCTCGATACTATATATATTTTGCAGTCATTATTCACTACTTCAGCTATAGGGCTATTGGTTACGACGACGGGAAAATGTCTTTATTGCCGCAGCGGTCCGGGGTTCGATTCCCGACGCGGTTATACTTTTTTCCTTGATTTGGAATTTTTGAAATATTTTAGAAACAAAAATTCATATTCTAATGTTCATAATATGACCAAAACTTCAATCTGAAAGAAAGATTTTTAGCCAAATCTGGAGGCATGCTGCTTTCAATCGATTATAGAATAAATTATTGAGTTTGTTAGAATAAATACGTGCCAGATCGAAAATAATGACAGAAATAGAATAGAAAAGAAAATATTTCATTAACCTATTATGCAACATAATATATTTCATAGAAATTAGAAGGACTACCTATGCTGTGTAAAATGATTATATCACTAAGGCATAAATAAATAAAAACAAACACATTTAGTCTGCACAAGGCTTTTATAGTATCATGATTAAACGCCCTATCATTGTTAAATTTCATAATCCACCAGATAAATACACTGTCAAACAAAAAGTGTTCGAGAATAAGGAGACCACTCAACATAAAGTGAGCGATCAGCACCCCAAAATCATCCAGGAGAGACGAAAACAGTTAATCCCCGAAATGATCAAAGCGAGGAATGCGGGAAAGCGTGCAAGTTTAAAATATCGATGGTCGAATGTACTCTGTAGATTCGCTACCAATCAAAGAGCTGCAAAATCTGCCGGCGGGTGTTACCGCGTCTGCTTAGGGAATTGAAAAGAAACAGTTATCTTTTTTAGTGTGGAATATCCAGGGTATTTCTTCCAAATTGACTGATGATGATTTTTTAAATTTTGTTTCCGAGTATGATATTCTCTTGCTAACTGAAACTTGGAACGCAAAATCATCTAACATCAAAATTGAAGGGTTTGATTATTTTAATTGTCCACGTAACAAAAGTAATCGTAAAGCTAGGCGGAATAGCGGCGGGGTCGTTGTTTATTTTAAGAATTATTTATTGAATAAGCTGGAACTAGTTAATGTAAATTTAAAGGGCATAGTATGGTTTAAACTGAAAAAAGATTATTTTAATTTCAAAAATGATATTTTCATTTGTACAAGTTATATTCCGCCGGAAGATTCCAATTTGTATAAAAATGTGAATTCTGAGCTTTTTGAATTTGATTTTTTCGAGAGTATAAGTAATGATATAAGAAAATACAGTGATAAAGGTGATGTTTATTTAACGGGTGATCTGAACTCGAGAACAGGTGAAAAAGCGGATTATGTGGAACAATTAAACTTAGATCGTTACGTAAACTTGCCATTTTCCGAGGAGCACGTGGGTGATATATCTGCACGGCGTAACTACGATAAACATATAAATGGTTTTGGTAATAGATTACTGACACTCTGTAAAGAGAATAATGTTCATATTGCGAATGGTCGCCTGGAAGAGGGTAAATGTACATACCACGCTATACACAGAAATAAGCCTGTTGCTAGCACTGTAGATTATGTCATTACAAATTACAGTAATTTTAATTCTTTACCTGAAATGTATATACATGATTTAACTGAGTTTTCGGATCATTGTCCGGTAATTTTTACTATGAATTATGACAGTAATATTGTTCATAGTTGCCGATCTTCTAAAGTTGACAAGATAATATGGAATTCATCTGACTTGACTACTTTTCACGATATATTGAATTCTGATAAGCATATTTTTGATGATATTATTTTAAAACTTGACACTGGCGAAAATAATATTAATACATGTATAAATGATATGTCAAATGCTATACATAGTATTTCTTTTCGCTGTTTTGGCAAAACTTTCTCCGTAACTGATAAATCTACCCAAAGGAAATGTGCATGGTTTAATGAAGATTGTCGTACTGCAAAAAACAATTTCCTACGAAATAAGACTAATTTCAAATTAAATCCATCTGAAAATAATAAACTGTCCTTTTTATCTAGCCGGAATGTTTTTGCCAAAACAAAGCGTAAAGCTAGAAGTGCTTATTTTGATAAAGAAAAATGTAAATTATCTAATATGGGTCGACATTCGCCAAGAAAATTTTGGAGTTATATTAAAAAATTCAAAAGTAAAAGAAAGAATGTAAATACTGATGTTGACATTGAAGATTTTAAGAACCATTTTGCTAACATGTCTACATCTGCAGATAATCAGTTTGTTGCAGATACGTTCACTGAGTCTCGGGATGAAACATTATATATCGACCAGTTGGATCTGCCTTTTACAATTGATGAAATTTGTAAAACTATTTCTTCTTTAAAGAAACACAAAAGCTGTGAGTTAGATTACAATGTGGCAGATTTTTTTATTGATGCAAAGCAATTTATAAGTCCTTACTTATGTACAATTTTTAATAAAATATACGATACAGGTATATATCCGGAGGCATGGACTAAAGGTGCCATTGTTCCCATTTACAAAAAAGGAGATACGCATAATCCTGCTAATTATAGAGGAATTACTCTAGTTAATGTTATGTCGAAAATATTTTCATTAATGTTAAGAAATAGGATAAATAAATGGTGTGAATCAGAAAATGTATTTAGCGACGCTCAGTTTGGTTTCCGGGATGGTTGTTCTACATCTGATGCCATCTTCTTACTACATTCTACTATTCAAAAAGTATTAGCTAATAAGTCTAAATTATGGTGTATATTTATTGACTACGAAAAAGCTTTTGATACTGTGATTAGAGACGCATTATGGGTGAAATTAGTAAGATCTGGAATTAGCTGTAAAATGATAACTATGATTAAAGCGGTTTATAGTAATGTTAAATCTTGTGTAAAAATAGGTGCAGATATGTCTATGTCACAATTTTTTGACGTAACTCTTGGTGTAAAACAGGGAGAACCGTTATCTCCCTTGTTATTTATCCTTTTCATCAATGATATTGTAAAACACATTAATTTTGACACATTAAATGAGAATGACCTCCGGCTACTTTCTATGTATGTAATCCTTTATGCTGATGATATTGTTCTATTTACTACGGACCCTTCTAGTTTACAAGAACAGTTAGATAATTTGTATCAATATTCTGTTAAATGGGGACTTAAAATAAATATCAGTAAGACTAAACTTTGTGTATTCGAGAAACGAAAGCAGGTAAACAATATTGATATATGTATAAACGGTGAAAAAATTGAACAAGTTGATAGCTTTACATATTTGGGAGTAAAATTTACATATACTGGTAACATGGCTAGTACCGTAACAGCGTTGTCAGACCAAGCTTTAAAAGCGTATCATAATCTTTTGGCGTTGTTCGATAGAGTTCCTTTAGATATCAAAACAAAATTGTACCTATTTGACTGCATGATTGTACCAATTATATTATACGGAGCAGAAGTTTGGGGGGCATACAATTATAAGGAAGTAGATAAATTACATATTAGATTCTGTAAGCAAATATTAGGAGTACGAAAACAAACACCAAACGAAGCAGTTTACGGTGAACTTGGTAGATTTCCACTGTCGGTTTTAGCTAAGGAAAGAGCAATTAAATTCTGGTTAAAAGTAAAAAAGAATGCTAGTACAACTATTAACACTATGTACACTGAACAATGTAACAACACGGATAGAAAAAGTTGGGGATATTGTATGAACTCTTTGTTAGAAAATTTAGGATATTCATACCTTTTAACTGATTTTGATGAAAATATTAATTACTTCAATAGTCTAAAAAGACGTCTACGAGATCAGTACATACAAAACTGGCATGTATCTGTAAGTAGTAAGCCAAAACTGGACTATTATGTGAAATACAAAACTGAATTTTGTTACGAAACTTATCTAGATGTTTTAAAAAATGATACATTACGTAAACAATTTACATGCTTTAGGTTAAGTTCTCATACACTTGAAATTGAATCTGGTAGATATAATAATATCAGTAGAGAAAATCGATTATGTAAATGTTGCAATCAAAATAATATCGAATCAGAGTATCATTTTCTCATGTGCTGTTCATTGTATTCCGACTTGCGTCGTATGTATCTTGGGCCAGTGTCCTGGCCAAATATGCAAAAATTTGTTAATTTAATGTCTACACATAAGAAAGGTCTTTTGTTGAGAGTTTCTAAATATCTGAAAGAAGCTTTTGTTAAGCGTTCTGATACCCTAAGAGATTTGACTGTTTCTTAATATGTATTTGTATATATTTTGAGTTGTCGCATTTATGATTTATGATTGTGTTATATATGTTATATATGTCTTGGCCATATTCACTTTGATATTTGTTAGATGGCCAAAGGCAAATGTATTTGCCGATTTGCCAATAAACTGAAACTGAAACTGATTAAACAGTATCAAAAGATTTTTTCATTATATATCATTTAGCAACATAGCATTAATTAACTAATTAAGCGCTAAACCTGTCGTGAGTAAGTCGGACATAGATTGCCTAGATCTTTGTGCTCAAACGTAGCTCTATATTTTTCTTTGTAAATTTTATTTAAGAATATATACAAATATATTTGCATACTGAACATTAAGTATACATATGTAGGCCTATTTTAGGATAAGTTTAGTTTGGCCTTTTTGCAATACTCCTGCATCTCAATGTTTTCCCTTTTCTCGTGTTTTTTTTTTTCAGATAATGTGTCAATGTTCTAAAAAACCTTGATATGTGTGGTGCCGATCAGAACATTTGAGTTGGTATTTTATTCGTTATGAAATAAAATAGAATTGATTTATGATTAGGTTTCTGCAAAAGCACAATTCGCTTATCTGAAAGTTCATGATATATATGTCAATATTAGTCAATGACCTCTGACATTTTACAGGTCATGTCGCCCACTACTGGATTTATATACCCTGGTGTGAAGTCGGCGTTTGCCGGAAATGACGACAACGAGCGCGGGGGCGTCATCGCCATTTATGACAATAATGACGTTCGACTGTACGGTGCAACAAACTCTGGCACGGAGCTAGGAAAAGCATATATCATTAATACAGGTTTGTTTTAAATAACTGGTCTATCTTTTTCTTTATATTTGAAAAAAAGTAAAAAGAAAGGTATTTAAAGAAGAATTACTTACCATCATTGATTTTATATGAAAGCAGTCGTCCAGCCATTCAAAGCGCTCAAACAGTTTTTAACTGTTAAGATAAATGGCAGAGAAAGGGCATGTAGTCACACTGCTGAATTATTTCCCGTAAAACGACTTTTTTTGTAGAGTTTTAGGTGTAAATCATAATAATTGCCTTTGTTTCAGATGGAAAAAGTAAAGAAATTATTTTAAGGAAGTACAGGTCAAATAAACATAATAATATATCTATTTTAACTTTACTTCCTTTATTTCATGTAAAATGAAATCATCCATTTCGTTTCAACATTGTAAACAAAATGGGTGCCATTTTTAATCAAAAATTAAGATGTTCATAAATGTCTTACTTTTTATACCGCTTTTGAAATTTCACTACCATTATCGACTTAAAAATATGTGACAGACAGAATGGACATTAAAACAATGTTTCCTTTCTCTAACTGACAAGAGCAGAATGTTAATTGAAGACGATCGTAAGTCTATATACACAGTCAAAATGTTATCAAAAGTTGAGTGTTTTTTTAAGTTATCATACATGACGGTAATGCTTGTATTAAGTAAGTTAGTTAGGAAAGTGAATTAAATAAATGGTACTGGTACTTGTACAAAGATTGATAATAGAAAGGTATTGAGTCCTCTTTGACAGTTTTGAACAAGATAATTAGTTATGCTCATGATGCCGTTAATATTTCAGGAAGTGTGTCATGGACTTCTGGAAGTCAAGAACAAAGCACCACCGGTTATGTTCGAGTCCGTGCGTGGCACCCTGATGACCTTCCATCCCCATCATATACGACCACCCTAAACATGAAAGCTGGAAATCACAGTATGTTTTCTGATTTCAAAGCCAAACGTATAATTGCAAAGGTAATCTAGTGTAACCTTTGGTTCAAAACATTATTTTGTTTCGTACAGCGTTGGAAAGAATGATAAAGGAAGACGTTTTACGCAAGCGTGGGAATATTACGTTTTCAAAATGGCCTTTCAGTACGTCCTCGAGGTATTGTATTGGTTCTCGGCCTGCCGTCCTCGAGGTATTGTATTGGTTCTCGGCCTGCCGTCCTCGGGGGCATATCGACATACAGGATCTATCATAAGGCCATCATAAACGTGTCTATGTGTAGGATGTCACAGTCTGATACAGTCTAGGTTACTGCCCTTTTAATATGTACTAGATATTCTACGTCTTAGTGGCACTTTAATGTCAAGTTTTCGCAAATCGTTATATCTCACCATTGCATGGGAGACATAATATTTGCATGTTTTCCGTCTGGTTTCCTGTCTGTCCACATAAAGCGTGTCTAAGACTCTTTAAAAAAATCCTGACCGGATTTGTATGAAATCTAGTTGAGTATTTTTTTATTGGCATGTCCCGCTCGAATATTATGATGCTCATTATGGGCTTAAAAGTAACTTTAGCATATTTTTTCCAGGTTATTTGTCTCTATATATAATTACATTTGTCAATATGTCTAAAGTCAAGATCAGCATGACTTTGAGATACCGGTCAATAGCTGTACGAGGCCATCAAACATCAAAACATGAATGTCAATTTTCATTAGAAGTCCATAATTGTTTATGATATCAGCAAATCATGTGGAGTATATGTGTTTTACAATCATCCATTGTTTTCAGTCTGGAATGATTACGAAGAACGCATTCATGGTCTTGGTTCCGTTCCAGTTTTGACGGTCGTGCAATATACACCTGCATGGACTGTGCCACTCAGTGGATGGGTGTCAGAGGGTCAGGGTACGTAATTAGTGTCAAGCAGTATACAGCAGTATAGAACGTGTCATTTAGTGGTAAGTGTCCACGAGTCCGACATAGGACGTGCCGGCCAGCAGACGGGTGGCAAAGTCAAGAACAAAGAATATACAAAAGTCACTAAAATATTTATTCTAAAATAAATACATTTATGTCGTTATTCAATTTTTGGTTAGATCATGTTCTTTCCATTTCAACGAGTTTAAATCTGAAAATGAGAAAACAATTTTTTTATCTTATTACCATCTATCCGTCCTAACCTATCCAACTTGATGATTCCAACTTGCTACATTCAAGATAGCTTGGCTTAAGTTAAAACCTAGAAAATAAACTTGGAAGATTTATATCTGGTGTCGTGTGATAAAACGAATGAAGTGTATACTGGCTGGCATCGTACCGCTTAATGGATCTGTCAGAGGACATATTCACTAAAGTATACTCTGGCATGGTTCACAAATGAATGCCTGGCGGACGGTAGAAAGGAGTCATGTATCACTGTCAGAGAGCGTATGCCGTCTGGCGGTGAGAGTACTTTGCCGTCCGATATTCTCTGAGGGCATGTGTTGGAAGAATAAATCTAAATATGTATTCGTTTCTGTCGTGCTTTTTGAAAATGCACTATGCAAAATTAATGAAATGGCATATATTAATATTTGCTTTAATTGATATTATGTACAATTGTCGAATTTAATCACAGTTTATATACATATATTTCACATAGGTTCGAGTTCACGTCCAATAAATAACCCGGACCTATATTGGGGAGGTCTGGTCTACGGAGTGGATAGCCAATATATCAGATTGTGGGCTCCGTCTTCCGGCCAAGCAAACTACGGTAAAACTGTTTCATTGAAATGTTAAACTAAATGTACATTATAACTGCTTGGACGAACGATTTTACCATTGACTTTATTATAAACAGTTTGAACTCGGTATCTCGAAGTCCAAGGGATGGAGCGTTACTTCGAGATAACCGATTTTCGACTTAAAATGATGTTTTATTTTGTGTACGTATATTTATGAATGGGACTTGAAAATGTTATCGAGATAGCTGGTATTTTGAAATAAACAAGTCCGAGATACCGAGTACTTATACAAAGTATTAAATATCATTCATTATGTTTGTTTGTATTGAGTTTAACGCCGTTTTTCAACAGTATTTCAGTCATGTAACGGCGGGCAGTTAACACTGGTTAGGTTTGTACCAGTACAAACCTGTTCTCCGCAAGTAACTGCCAACTTCCCCACATGAATTATCAGAGGTGGAGGACAAATGATTTCAGACACAATGTCTTTTATCAAATCGTCACGGAGAACATACGCCCCGCCCGGGGATTGAACTCGCGACCCTGCGATCCGTAGACCAACGCTTTCCCTACTGAGCTAAGCGGGCGGGCCATTCATTATGTACACGAACTACTTTAATATGCTTCTGTAGACTCATAATGTCATTTAGTCAGTCAGTCAGTCAGTCAGTCAGTAAACGTAACGTGTGTTTTCCGTCTGTCTGTCTGTTTGTTAATTTCTACGTCTAAAACAATAAATAAACGCGAAACAATAGAGTGAAAATGAGAATGACCGTATTTTCTATCAGGAATATTTAGTTTCTGTGACGGTTGGGGTTACGATGTACGAGGTGGCGACTGCTCATACATCCGGGCCTCTGTAACTATCACAATGTGGATGGACCTGTCCGCTACAGAAACCTACAGTCATACAGAATTACATGACATCAGTGAAATAAGCGGAATGCACGAATTTTCCTTGTTTCCAGCCCATTCTATTGATGTTGATAATGACATTGTTACTGTAGCGGTGAGTACATTGAAATGTGATAAAAAAAAAAAGATGAATCCAAACAGAACTTCGTTATTTATTGGTAATATTCAGAGCTGCAATGAACAGCTTTTTTATAGATTTATTATTAACAGCGTGTTTGATATATGCTTTTCAAAAGTAATGATTCAATGAGTAAAATTCCTAAGAGATAAAGGAAAAGGTAAATTTTTGTAGTCGCTTTGTGAATCAAAGAACATAAGCACTGCAATGCTTTTGAGCGATCCTATTTTAAGAACAGTTGAAGGCGATTATATGTAACCCCCGGCAATTTGCTGGTACCCATTTACAGCTGGATAGACTGAGACACTCCCGGAAACGTGCCTTGCAAATGGGAGTAGCCAGGAATCGAACCCGGGTCTTCATTTCCATAGGACAGCTCTTAGCCCTCTCTATCAATGCATCCACACAGATTTAGGAGTCACACATTTTCAACGAGAAATTTCGGACTGTACACATATATACTATGAAGTGTGGCCTTTTGTACACACTACATTCTAGGTAAATCCGTATTCATTTCTAGTCTTTGGCTACTGATGGTTCAAATAATGGGTATCAATTCTACGGCACAGGTGCCGCCATGGTAGATAACGCCGATGGATGTGGTGGACTCGTGTACGCATACTCAAACGTCACTTCCGCTTTAAGAGTCTGGCATCCAATAGGTGTCAACTCTAAAATCATTCACGTAGAAGGCATGGGTGGAGGAACATATAATCAAATGTCAAATCAGGCGAATATTGCAATCAGACTTTTCAAAGGTATACATTCTAAAATGTAAACTTAGGACAACAAAACACCTTCTTGTGCAAACCAACATGTATTTTAACTCGATATAAATAGTGTGTCCATTTGAAATTGATAACTTTTAGAACATTGACTACTACAGTTTATTTAATTTATCTATTTAAGCTATTATTTGTTTTGTTACATAATCCATTCATGAGTAAGTAAAACACGAGTTTTACGGCGACGTGCACGGCGTGCTTTTTAATCACGGTTAAAATATTAGAATATTACATATTTACTAGTATTTCACGGAATTGTACTCCTGGTTTCAAGATTATCTCGTACTAAAACAACAATTTGAATAAGATAACATTGTCCCCAGGGTAAGGTCCTTTCATTTTCTGCTTCAGTGTCTAACTCTGTTATAAACTATTGTGCTGGTGTGGCAGCTGACCCTGGGGTCAACACAAATACGACCTTGACCTCACTGGTAGACGGTTGCATGGCAACGTACACGTGTCACTCTGGATATAATCATATTTCCGGGAATCTCATGCGTGTCTATGACTATTCACTGAATATATGGAATGGGACAGTACCAGAATGTCAAGGTGAGATTCCAAAGAGAAAATAAAGAAATATTTAAACTGTTTGAAATAAAATAAAATTAAGATACACCATTCTAATAGATAAATAGTTATACACAGAATCTGATTTTGATTGACGCAGCAGAAAATAGATGACAACTCCGATATTTTTTTAAACTTCAATTAATTTTAGATGCTTCATACTTTTATCATGATGTTTTTTTAAAAATCGTGAACTCGAACTGTGCCCAACGGTTTGTCTCTAGTTTATCATCTATTCAGGCTTAGCACACATTTCTTTGGTTTTAGTTTAAGTAGACTCAATTACATGAAAATGAATTAAAAGGATATGGCAAAAAATATTTCAACCGACGTAGGTTAAATCAGCTCAAGAATTAAAAGAATGATTTAAAAGTATAATTTCATGATGGCGATATGGCTTGTAATGAAATTACTATAACTTTTAACATTTTAGCACCGCCAGCAACATCAACCGAATCTGGAAGTGTGTGTTTTAACCTTACTACCGTAGTTAACATCACTGCAGTGGTACGTATTGCCAATGAAATTGTCGCAAATCTTACAGTTCCAGCTAAAACAACGTCGAAATATCTAAGAAGCTTAACGAGTGCTGAAGATAGTCGAAAATCATCAACAATGATTGGCATGGCTGGAGCGGGAATATGTGCGCTTACAGTAGGTCTTCTAGTCATACCAGATATGATAACAGCTTCTAGGTTTTTAATAAGAAGAATAAGGAAATAAGTTTTAAAATATCTATCCTATTAATTTGTGAAATTATTTTGTCAATGAGAAAGTCTACACAAGTTCATGAACAGCGGACGGACAAACATCCGACAGGAAAAGCCTCTTTAAGAAACCACAGACACCAGCACAGCACTCCACACGGAAATACTTACTGGAACATAAATTGAGCCGTGTCATGGGAAAACCAACATAGTGGCTTTGCGACCAGCATAGATCCAGACCAGCCTGCGCATCCACGCAGTCTGGTCAGGATCCATGCTGTTCGCTTTCAAAGCCTATTGCTATTAGAGAAACTGTTAGCGAACAGCATGGATGCTGACCAGACTGCGCGGCACTACGCGGATGCGCAGGCCGGTCTGGATCCATGCTGGTCGCAAAGCTACTATGTTGGTTTTCCCATGGCACGGCTCATATAATGTACTAAAAGCATATATGTCCGTATAGACTGAATATATATGTATACATAGGCACAGATGACAGCAATAATAAAATCACGGTCACAGATATACTTGCGGAAGGAACATATCAGGGCACCGCCTTGGAATGCTCAGTGGCAAATCTACAACGTCGGAGTTTAAACTAGTTTACCGGCGTCAAACCTCAATCTTCATTCTCCACCATGTACCTAAATTACAAGAATGTTACGCACAAAGTATTTATGTTTATTCCGTATGTATGTAAACAGCATCATGTGTTTATATATGTCACTTTGACAATAAATTGTAGGCTACTAACATTAGGAATTGTTTTCTTACCAATGATTATATACCTATATGATATATAATAGCTTTCACAAATATACCAGCGTAGTTAGGTTATAATGGGATATAGATTGTTTGTTCAATGTTGTAGAGCCCGTCCCAATAGTTTTTCACTCCGTTTCGAAGAATGAGTTCTCTCCAAAACCAAGTCACAGACTAACCTATAATATAACTACCCTGTTAATCTCTGTAAGCTGTTGTGAGCTTATGTGCATCTAATTGCAATCCAAGAACTACCCACCTACTTTGGACCATTCTTAAAGAAGCTGGGCTTTCTCGGATATTCCCAGGTGAGTAATAACGGGATACAACACCGAGAAAAATAAAAAAAACTCAAAGCTGCAACAATTGCGTTTGAGTGGATGGGGATGTGAAGGGGAAGACAGATAGACAGACATACAGATATGTGAACAGCATTTCTACATTCCCACTTCAACTTCAAAGCGATGAATACCAAACTATAAATTTATATTGTAGAAAAACAAAAGTCAGAGGCTTGAAATTCAGTTTGTATAAAAATTGCTAAGAACAAAATGGGGCACAATTTCATTAAAATGAATCTGAATTATCGGACCAATGTCATTCAGTTGGTGTTGCTTTTGCAAAGAAGTGTATGAAAATTCATTAAGTTGTGATAAGTTCTTACTGAGATAGCGAACTTGCAGAAAAAAATGGCTAAGTACAAAAAAAGAGGATAATTTCAAAATAAAAGAAAGACGTATACAACCTATGTCATTCAGTTGATATTATCATGGAGAAGCTATTCAGATGTTTAGAGAGGATCTTGCTGAGAAACTTAATACGACGCCGACGCCGGGGGCTACCATGATAGTTGTGCTGACACTGCGAGCTAGCATGCCCATTTCTAGTGTTTCTGACAAATATATATTGATCTGATTTCTGTATTCTTACAGTAACAAAATTATATAACTACATGTCTTAATACCTTTAATATCTTTATTTATTAAACAGGACAAATAATGTATATATTACCTTTAAAGTTTTTTACTAAACTTGTAACACTTTCAAATAGGAACGAACATTTTTGCAAACCCTTACACGCACACAATTGTTGTTACGTTCTAAAGTCGCCTTTCTAGTCTTTAAGTCCTTGTAAAGGATAACCCTAGATGTGCCCTTGAAATCAACAACGTTAACCAATTAGGTAACCGATTTCATCACCATTTAACGTCGGAATATAGATAAAAGCTTTAGATATATAAATGTTCAAGTATCCGTTTATAATAATTTAACACAGTTGTCTGACGTAGCGAAGCATGTCTTCATACAAATGTCATTAAAATCAACAAACATGAATTTTAGCAATAGACAGTCCTATTCTTAGAGATTATATTTGAAATGCTGATGAATATGAGTGTCCTGGGCAATCTATAGGTTCAAAATTCACTACATGTCCAAATATGAGCCGCACCATGAGAAAACCAACATACTGCATTTGCGACCAGCATGGATCCAGACCAGCCTGCGCATCCACGTAGTCTGGTCAGGATCCATGCTGTTCGCTAACGGATTCTCTAATTGCAATAGGCTTTGAAAGCGAACAGCATGGATCCTGACCCGACAGACTGCGCGGATGCGCAGGCTGGTCTGGATCCACGCCGGTCGCAAAGCCAAGTTATGTTGATTCTTTCATGGCGCGGATCAGTTATAATTTTTGTATTGAGATAGTTACCGACAACTTCCTCAGACGATACCGAATATAGAAAACGAGTGATTTTCTTTCAAAGTCATAGGTTAAACCAGCTCAGCCCAGCTCAGCCGGACTCATTTCAGTAAAAGCTACTACAAATGTTTATTTATTTATTTATTTATTTATTTATTTATTTATTTATTTATTTATTTTTGTAAAAGGAAAATGTATGATATATGCAACATAAAAGACCTTGCCACCGACGGATCGAAACTCGATATTTTGAAAGAAATTCAAATGATGCGCATGCGAGTAATGCGAACTGCAGCGATCTTGATAACAATATCAGACAGTTTTACATTTATCGTGAGACCTGATAGCAAGTACAATACATTTACCCATTGTGAAAGGAAAGTTGGAAAACAGTGATTTCTCACACTGGACCATATAAAGAGCCAAAACAAAGTACATACTGTGCATGAAATAATATAATAGCAGCAATAAATACACAGAATGATATAATTATGAAGATACTATAATGTACAAGTCATCTTTTTGTAAAATCAATTGTCCAGTATTTCAGCGTGTATGTACAAATCATATTACTCATGAAGCCTATAATTTTCTTCATCATAATGAATTACATCACCAACGTTTTCATTCGATTGACCTGCATTATATATACATCACCATAATATCTATTATCATATCAACACTACAAATAGTGTGTACAAAGTAAAATACATATACCCATGTACATGTATAGGACATTCTATTTGGTTATAGTTAATTTTGGTCCCAAACTGTTCTCTTTACCTGTAAACACAGATTCAAGAAAAAGTCTTGGAGGTAATACAACCATTAATTTTCTGAGAGAAGCTGTTACAGCATGAAGTCATGCTGTGGTCAGTTAAGATCAGCAGGTAATTTCTTAACAATTAATGTCAATCACAGAATAGTTCTCCAGGGCAAAGAGCTATAAAAATAAATAGATTGGCAACTTGAAAGGCATATAGAGCAAATCTCGCCAACATCCCGTGATAACGGAATGAGATCTCGTTTACCGGAAGTGGCGATTTCTCCACGCGCCATTTTGTATGCGAAAGCAATTATTCACCGGTAAATTAATTATCACCGTATGACCACGCTTTTTTTTGATGGTAAGAAACGTGTACTTCGTGTCTTAAGACTATTTCACATTAAACTAATGTTGTTTTAGAAGCTAACATATATTTTAAATGTAGTTTTAAAGGTACAAATTGTAACTCTATGCTCGCCGATGTTTGTTTTTACTAAGATAACGCTGATTCACGCTCTGACACGAGATCACGCGAGATTACAGCCAGTTGCCATTCTGTGTATTTTATACTTCTTTGTCCAGGGCTACCAATCTCGGCCTTTAAACCTGTTCGGATCACAGCTTCTACACACGAATAACACTAAACAGTAGAAGAAACCAATAAGTTCCTATCAACTGGTCATTGGTCCGATTGCTTTAGGTTATAATGCAGTAATTCGGTCCAAAATGTGCTTCCGTGGTGTAGAAGAAAGAAAGAAGTCCCTAATAAATATATCCTAATTTTTCCATTTTTCGCGCATTTGCGCGTAAATTGGGGGCCAAATGGGCATTATTTCACTCGTGGAATGAATTTTACATAAAATAGTTTCATGCTAATACTCGCATGTTTTCGATTTGTTTACTTGAAAACGAAAGTAGGGTGTTTATTCTGCGGACCGCTTTCTGAAATGCGGCAATATGAGGGTACCTGACTTCAGTTGACTTGCATTTCACTGCATACTATTCAACACCCCTTTTTCTTTTCGTTTTCTTGAAGCAAATGTATGGATATCTTGTGGAAAATAGGTCTACGACGGAGTGAAAATCTAGAAACTGTAACAAAATTGGTCTGAAGTAGCTGAATTTTATATGAAACAAAAAACAATTTCTTTTATTGGTATATAGCCTTTACTGATTTTGTTGGAATCTCAGTCACACCAGTATAGTTAAAGTTTTAATTAACATTATTTGTATAACATAAACATGTTAAGTTTAAATAATCATTTTTAGGTTGAGTCTGCTGCCTTTGAAAAAGTATACAAGACCTCCGTCGGGTTTAACCTAACACCACATAGTTAAGCGTTTGTTAGTTTAGTGCTTAATAGTCAAATTTCTCACATGAAATGAAAAAAATAAAAACAAAACAACAAAAACAACAAACCAATGCATTGCTAGTATTTATTATACCTCACTTTTGTCTACAGTGATAAAATCCCATAACCCGAGAAAGAGATATTTTGACTATCAAAATTATTTTCAACCTTTCTGACACGTGACAAATGTGACCGCGCTGACATTTTGGGCGCATTCGGCATAAAAACTCGTGTAACTCTGACTAGATCACCCGAGTTCACCTGAGTGACACGAGTAACAATTGTAGTCCGAACGCTTTATCGAGTAACTGAAAATGATGGAGAACGTTACCTATATGCTAACAGTTCAAAAGCTTCTGAGCTGTAACAAGAATAAAGTTGACACTTAATGACTTCATTTTCCAAAATAAACAGCTGATCAGACGAAACAGTATCCCTCGTATCAGAAATTGTGTTGAATTAGTGGTCTACATGTATGTGGTTTAGTGCTGTTATCTTGAATAATGTTTGCATTTTCAATGAAAATGAAATAAGTGGTTTTTGTGAAGAACCTAATATAGATATGTTTGATGAACATAATGAGGACAGACAGTCTGGAATCATTGTTAGAGTTGAACTGCTACGATTTCTGTCAGACTGAAAAATTAGCCTGGATTATTATCAATCGACTTTTCAGATTCTGGGATCAAGTAACACTAATGGAAAAAATGTTTAGCCCATAATGTTTAATAGACTAGAAATTTCTATTTTATGTTAATGTATACTTTAATTCATTTCTGAAGCCAGAGCTACAACTTATATTAATCCTCTTATGTCTAAACATGACTCTACTGCCCCGAACCATTTCAAATTAAAAGGGTGTTTGGTATAATTATTTCTTTTATTTTTCATTGTTGTGACTGAAATTCATTTAAGGAAACAGTGGAGACCCTGATCCCATGATCTGTTTTGCGGTGTTCAACTTAGTCTGCACTGTTTGCCAAGACCCATGTATAGGACACTGGGCATAATAATCACTCTGGACGGTAACCATTGCCACGCAGGTCACGGTGAGAGAGTCAACTTTCCACATTTCAGCTGAATGCCAGGGACAGTTGCTGATACATTTACCATTTTCAACTACTTTTGTATATCTTGACAGGTGATCGAATCCGCAACCTTTAGCCAGGGTCGTTGATCTATCACTTAGCCATGTCCATTGAAGAAATATGTTACGAAAATGAAAAAACTCAACTCTGCTGTCTCTATTCCCCCATGCTAATGAATTTCTTTTTTTTTTTTTTTTTTTTTGAATGAAAATGTCTTTGTTTAAAATGACATAACTGAATCCACCATGCTCACAAATAGCACATAACAAACATTATGCTTTTTTCAAACTTTGTACGTAGTACAGCCATGAAATGTGCTAAATGCTAGTTTGACTTTTAAAAGACCAAGCACCAGTTCTTGATGTTGTTCAATTGGGTTCAACACCATTTCCAACAGTCTTATTGCCATACATATGACTGACAGTCTCTAATGGTAACAAATGTTCACTCTCCCTGGCAAACTTAGCAACCTAAGAGCACTTTCATATGGAACTGACAACTCTACATTCGCATGAACTGAGGTGGACTGCAAATAGCCATGGGAGGCATTTTTTCGCTAACTGGATCAAACCCGTGACCCTTTAACTGGCAGTACAATGCATCAACTACTGAGATAACTAGACAACAGTACCATATGTGTCTGTGGAAAGAAGGTTTGTCGGCAAGTAGGGAGGTTGAGTTTTTTACTTATAACTTCAACATCAATGGGTGGCTTCTTTTGTGGATTATTTGTTCTTATCATCCATTATGTGTTCTTAAGCCTAGAATGAAAACTTACAAGCTTTAAGAATCAGATCGAGAACCCTCGAAATATGCTTGATATAGATGTTGCTGTAAGAAGCAGATTTCTCAACCTCTGTCCTATTCAGCAGTATTTACAGAGAGGGGCATGAATGCCAAAAGAGCATTTCAAAGTTACTCTGCATTTAGAAGAAAGTAAAAGGTTTTAAAAGAACAATGACAGCACGCTCCACTATTCGAAGGCAATAGTCAATATAAATGATTTTCGGTTATAGAATTGAAATAATGATTTAACGGATTATTTGACTTGATTCTATGATCTGGCTTTATACTGAATAGATATAAGAAGTTTTCAACCCAGTGCCGCCCTTAGTTTTGGCAAGAGCAACTTGACTACAAAAAAGGGACATAACTTTGCCAAAATTAAAGCAAATGTTATGGGATTTGATGCTTTTACCTTGCTTTACAACCCTGAAGACATGTGAGAAATTTCAACCCAAGGCCCCCATTAGTTTTGGAGATAGCATCTTGCATGCAAACCCAACAATATCTATGCACAAGAAAGAGGGCATAACTTGTCCAAAATTAAGGTAATGGGAATTGATGCTTAGACCTTCCTTTACAACACTGTAGACATGTATGGAAGTTTCAATCCAATGTCTGCATTAGTTTCCGAGAAAGTAACTTGCATGCAAAACTTTAACCAGCTTTTTCTAAGTTTAAACAGTGGGGCATAACCTGGCCAAAGTTCAAGTACGGGTTAAGGAAGTTGACGCTATGTCCCTTATAACATGGAAGACCTGTGTGAAGTTTCAACCCAGTATCTGCATTAGTTTCAAAAAAATATAACGTGCATGCAACTTTAACCCCAAAAAGGGGTCTGTCTCAAGTAAGAGTTATGAGGCTTGTGATATGTTGATATAACCTTATTTTACAGACCAGAAGAAATGTGTGAAGTTTTAACCAAACATCTGCATTAGTTTGGTTATACTAACTTGCATGTAAAAATAAAAACTGCATTTTCTAAGTCCAAAAGGGGCATAATTTTGTCAAAATACATGTCAGAGTAATGGGACTTGACCTTAGAAAGTAAAATTAGGTTTCAAAGCAATATGTATATAAATGAGACCTATAATTTACATATGATTCGATCAAGAGATATCTAACTTGGTTATTTTGGTAGGTCTGGTGAGTTGAAAAAAAAAAACAAGGAAGAATATCCAACAGGGAAAGCCGCGTTCTAAAAATGCAGCCTCCCCAAACGCACACATGATCAACACACGGACACCACACACACAAAGCAAACACACGAGGCCAAAACAAATAAACAAAGGAACACAGTGGGGCTTGTTTGATGTTTTAATTCAATATCAACTGCGGTTATTGAGATAAAGCCTTGATAGTAATTGCACCCAAAACTTTACCAGTTATCAACGATCGACGCCATGTTTAAAGTGTTAATGCATTCGGATACGATCATCCGCCTTTCTCAGCTTCAGGAGGTGGGTAGAATTCGGGTGACACAACTACCATCTCCCGGGTTACACGAGTTATACTCGAGTAATACCCAGGGTGACTCGGGTTAGCTCAAGTATGTATGCCGAACGCGCCCTTTGAATGTCATATAAGGGTAAATAACTGCTTCAATTTTTTAGCCAACTCATGAAATGAGTGCCTCCCTTGTACATATATATAGTAGTGACGTCAACTATTCGATTCAAATAAGAAACATTTTTACCTTAATTTTGTTCGGTATAATAAAATAAATACCAGCTTGTGTGACATTGATTTTGTCAACCCTCGAAACAGTTTCTGCCCTCGGGTTGACAATATCAATGTCACACGCGCTGCCATATGATATTTATATATTGTCTTATTTCTGAATGGGCAGTGTGACATTTAGCGTTGGTGTTGCGACATTTAACGGTGGTATAACATTTTGCGACATTTAGCGTTAAAGGTGTGACATGATAGTGGCAGGTAATTTTGCGACAGTTAACGGTGGTTGCGACATTTAACTGTGATTGCGACATTTAGGGACGGTGCGACATTTAACGGCGCCACAACAGTCAATCATATTTTACTAACAATTTAGGACATTTGTTATAACATTTTTCTGTTAGAAATTTATTTAAGAAACAGAAAGAGCCAATACATACACTTATGTCCCCATTAAAAATGTTTGCTTTTTACCTTAAATTTTGTATTTGCCCCCTTTAATTTGAACGTATCTAAAAAGTCGGAACATTTCATCCGATTTCAATGTTATATCTGGTTTTACATTTTCATTTGATGTCGAGATATTTCAACAATTGAACCACAATGCAAATTTATAAAATGCCTGTATCTAAGGATCATTATATCATTTTTAATGCAAGTATTTGACAAAGATAATAAAATTGATCTTGTATTTATACCATTCCATAGGCAAAGTAGAATTGTCAACTTTATTTTGTACTAAAACTATACCTTGTATATAAAAAAGTTGAAACTTAAACTGAATGTAACATGTTTTATATGCTCCGCGGTTATGAATAAGTGTATATGATCAGATGTTATAGTCTGGAACTGATTTAACAGGAAAGTCCTTATGCCACTTATTTAAAACATTGCCTCATGTGTTGTAATACAGTTTCCTGCCATGACGATTCAAAGTAAATAGTACATGTACATGTATAAAATTCCAGTCCAACGACAAATGTATCGCCTAAAAAGAAATACCTTAAGATTTTGAAGTGATGCAAAACTGAAAGTTGTGGGAATTTGGGGAAATAATACAAGTAACTGACATTTAAATTTGTGAAAAAACACGAAAGAATATTACAGCGTGCAGGAAACAATTAAAAGAGCTAATGAGTTTGTACTTCTTTAAACGAATTAATAACATCAATTCTTTGGTTTATTTTCATGGAAATTTCCTAAATAACTTTTAAAAAAGGGAGTGTTAGCTTCCTGGCTCTAACTTTGTTTTATAACCGTTGAATAAAATGTACAGGATTATATATACTTTATTTTAAAGGTAGGTTCAATGACAAGAGACATAAACAAGTTGTGAAAAAAATAAACGTGTCAAGTTCATAATAAGAGAACGATTTTCTACTGCATTCTATATAAAGATAATATTAAAGCGGCATTATGCGCATCTTACAGCTCATAGTGTGTTTTTGGTGAATGTTTTATAAATGAAATTTTCTGTTGCTGTACATTTAAATGTGTTAAATTAGCGACAATGCGGCATAAGTATTGGAAGTTGATGCTTTAGAAAAAACGAAATTGGACTAATAAAAATATAGTTATTTTCTGCAATCTTCTTTGCAGTGATCTCCCTTACCTATAAATAGAGATTTCTGAACTTGAAGGGAAGCAACTCCTGCGTGCCGTTTGACTTTTCCTAAAAAGACTGCCCCAGTCAAAATAAGAAATGTTATATTTGGAAACTTATTATTTCGTACTGGTAACAGGAAGAGTTTGGTACATTGGGTTAAAAGCTATAATTTCTTCTACCTTTTTTTATACAAACATTTATTTAAACTGGATTTTTACTTGAAAATTCCACTTTAAAAATATGATTAAGCTATTATAAACTTATGTATGTTTTTATGCCATGATATATTGCATTTAGTGAAGGTGGGAATATATATAGAAAAACTTCTTTTTGCAATGTACCAAAGTTCCATATTTTCATAAACACACTTCGCCTTTTTTCAGAAAATATTTAATCCACCCGAGTTACGAAAATTTTGGCTGGCAAAACTGATAAAGATTTATCACTTTTGGTCTTCTCTATCTTGGATAACTTTGGTTTCAAGAAAGAAAATGTAACTGCACGTTTTCGACATTCTGAAGAGATATCTAAAAAGATGAACTGTCAAATTGAAAGCTGTTACGAACAGTCTTTGAGAATGATACCTGCTGGCAGTTTTGCTGAAGGACTTTATTTGTCAGGGAGTGATCAAGATTTTATGTTTGTAGTTAAAGACGCAGTCTGTCTGGACCAAGGAAGTGAGAGTGAACACTTCATTGTCTTGGAAACTGATTATACTAATACCCCTCCTGGTTACACAAAGGCACTTTATACAAACATACCCGGAACAAATCAACATCAAGTATCTACCATTCTTTCCTTTGGCATATGCGGGTACAAATCTGTGGCAAATTATCCTTACGTATCTAGTGCAAAATTCAGAAGCAGCTGTTATGGTATTCATACGATGCGTCCAATGAGCACAAAAAATGGGATTGAATCCAATATACGTACAACAAATGGTCCTGCTATAACAAACACAGTGCAAATAGGAAACTCTTGTTTTGAAAGAGACACTGTTTATTCGGTGTACTTCTATGGAAGTGACATTTTACTTAAGTGGGCTAATAGGAGGAGGTTATATAACTGGCCCTCAGTTGAAATTGTAAAGGAAATATCAGAAATGGAAGGATATATTGTACCTGTCGGGGATAAACAAAGTGAAAACCAAAATTTGGAATGGCGCATCTGTTACACTGCTGCCGAAAAAGAATTAGTATCGAGTCTAAGTGATATTCAAATAAAACTTTACGTTTTACTAAAACTAGTGGCAAAAAGTGTTTTAAACCCGGTATGTAAAGCATTAACTTCCTATGTTGTAAAGAATGTTGTTTTCTGGATAGTGGAAGGAACACATCCGGAACAGCTTTCACCAGACAATTTAGTTAGTCTATTATTGAAATCATTGCATTTTATAAAATGCTGTTTAGAGGAAAACCACTTTCCAAACTACATGATCCCCGAGAGAAATCTTTTAAGAGGTGCAGTAGTCGGTAAAGAGAAACAGAATGTCATAAATTTCCTTTCTGACTGCTTAAGAGAAGGCGGAACTGTTATGCTAAGTGTTCCAAAATTGTATAAGTGTGTTTCCTACAGGGTCACAAATCCAGAAAATAGTGTATTTTATGAAAAATGGAGGGATGAGGTAGAAAACCAACGCAACGTAATAATGCTACAACAACTTGATCATATTGATATAAACTCGTGGTTAAAGCCTGAACATCTAACTGTTACAAATTACAAAATTTCTAAGGATAAAAGGATTTTAACAAATAAAAAGAAATTATTTTTAACTGTAGTACCTGACTGTGTATCCCTATGGCTTACAGGAAAATCAATTGATGAAATATCTGAAATATATAAAAGTAGGTTACAGGCAAGAATGCTTTTATAAAGTAACTGTCGGATTTAGTATGTTATGTATTTGTTGCTTTTCAATGCTGTAAAAGCAGACATTTTTGCGTGGGTTTAATTTTCGCTATATTCGCGAGGCCCTACATCTCGCGAAAATTAATCCTAGCGTAAATATTCACCATTAGCTTAATTTAATTTCAAGTAGGATACCATTTTTACAATTTCGCGAATATTAAACCTCGCAAACATACTCAAAATTTCAAATTGTGAAATTTTGACCCAACGGAAGTATATGCTTTTAAAATACATTGAGACGATTTCCTCTTCGATTAGCTGACCTTATCTTAGCACTTCTAGAATTCAACAAAACTAAACATATTGTACCGCTCTGAAACGCAAAATTGAAAGTCGTCAGTGGTAGATTTTTATCATAAATGGCCTCTAGTTCATCGTACATAAAAACAGATCGCTATACTATTCATTTCGTTTTCAGTATGCATGATTTTAAAATTAAATATTAGAAATACGTAATATGTCTAATTTCTTATACATGCAGTTTTGTTAACTGTCACAATTGCATTAATTATTAGAGTATTAAATACTCCGAGGGCTTCTGTATAAAAGAGAGTGCTACTGTTTATTTACATGTTGCTAAAACTAGAAACGCCATAATACTGTGCGATTTTAGTGAGAAATTGACACTTATTTTTCTTTTACCTTTCTCTTACAGAGATGTAATTTCAAATAACATGAACTTTACTTTTCTGTGCATCCGTAATTGTAAGGCGATAGGCTGTAATTATTTGCAAAATAATTTCATCTGTGTGTATTCATTATAAATATGTTTTGCTGGTGACAAAATAACTGTCCCCATGCTCATTAAAGAAAACTATTGATAAGGAAACATCCAAAGTTTATTTTAAACTACTTTATTCAGTCATTATACTGTTATTTACTGTGACCTGATTTAAATAAAAGTAATTGTTGTTGCTGTTGTTGTAATATCATTTATCAGAATCTACGGAGCCCCTATAGTAACATCCGACACTTTTATTTTAAATATTTCATTCTTTCTTTTCTTTTAATTCGTAAAAAAACGTAATAATAATTCCTAAATACGAAAAAAATATTTCATAGTCATTAAATATTATTTCGTAAATACGAAATGTTAATGTGGTTTTACGCTGAATTATTTCCACGAAATGTATTTGAATGAAATATCACCTTCGTAATTACCAAACGAAAAAGGAATGTAATACCTGAAATAAAGGTACGTAAATACGAAATATCATTTAGTAACTACTTGAAATATTATTGCGTTTTTTTTTCCGACTTACTATTTCGTAAATACAAAATAATATATTCTGTTCTTTTATTTTTAGATATTACTTTTTTTATTTCGTAAACAACGAAATAATATTTTGTAAAAACGAAATAATATTTCGTAATTACGAAACAATGTTTCGTAAATATGAAAGTAAAAAATATGTGATATCTAGAATAAAAGCGTCGAATGTCAGTTTAGGGATTCCACGGTGGCGATACCCTGGGTATGCAGGGGTGCAAAATGGCGGCGGAATCTCTCGATTCAGGTAACACGGTGGCGATACCCTGGGTATGCAGGGGTGCAAAATGGCGGCGAAATCTCTCGATTCAGGTAACATTTTTCATTATTACTGTCTTAATACTAAACCAATTTTAACGAAATAAAGACGAGTGCCCGCTCATAAGAATACTACACCCTCGGCTATAAAGCTTGGGCTCCTGAGTTTCGTAGTTTTTGTGAAAAGTGCAACGGCGCATTCTGACGGAAAAAATGCAACTGCTATGTAGGGGGGTATTTTTATGAAAAAGACTAAACCAGCTATCCCCCTGTGTTTCGAAAGACGGCTTGTAGGGCGGAACCGGGTTTGAAATGTTCCAAAGCTGTTGTAGAACTTTAGCAAGTGAAATCACCAGTTTTCGGCAATTCCGTGCGATTGAAAGGAAATGCTGTGTGGGGGAGGTGTTTTCATTATGTTATGTGGGGGAGCTTTTGACATGTGGGGGTGACTTAACTGGCTGCTAGGCTGCTAGAGGCACGCGGTGATATGATCATTTGATATATAAAGTATATATAATATGGATAGAAATTATCTCAGTAGAAAAAAAGCCTTTTCAAGAATTTTTCATTTTGAAGGTGGGTGTGAAGTAAACATGTATAAATGCCTTGTTCTACGGACACATTTGGGTACATGTCTCTAGAACAGATTGTCAACTCCGTCCGCTCAGATTCGTACTTGTATTTTGATAAATCGGGGGCAATATCTTTGTTGGTCTCTCTCTCTCTCTCTCTCTCTCTCTCTTTCTGTGTGTGTGTCTCTGTCACGAAACGTAAACATATCATATCAATAATTCATATCTTAATTGATGTCTTTGAAACTCACATACTTTACTCTTTGTCATATTACCTTTACATATCAATGTCATATTACCTTTACATTGATATATAGACATGTTACCATGACCTTCAAGATAACTTTTTCACGGTAAGACACTTGGCAATTTTCCTATTTATCAAATTAATGCTAATGAATGATTCATTTCTTTATATATATATATTTGAAACTCACACATGCTTCTTCTCGCTTAAAAATATGAACTCGGTATTCAAGATAACTTATTCGAGGCCAAACACTTTTACCATTACTTTTTCGTTTCTTTGCCCATTACATTTGTAAATAAACATTTGACCTTGGTCTTCGTTTTGGCATATTTATACGTCAAGCACTTAGCTCTTTTTCCAGCTTCATATTTCAACGAGGGCATTGTGCTTCAAAAACACATCTAGTTTTTCTTAGTTTTCTCATATACTTATAGTCAGTTAGCGTACTCCATGCCCACCTACCAAATATTTTATTTTGTTGTGGCAGCAATGTTTCCTTATCTAATTTTCTGATTAACTGTTTTAACTTTGACAAAAAATGAAAAAGAACGTGTTAGTGTATTTATTAATTACAACGTAAACAGAAATATATATAGTGAAAGTCAAAATCGTAGCATGATATTTCAAACCGAATTATTGTATATTGTTCCGGACAAAAATTTAGCCTGTGTATGTGAAAAAGTTTGACCCATCAAAATATTGTTCTAACGCCGAATTATTTCCCGTGTACTAGCAGTAAATTTACACGGGCAAACACGGTTCTTGCAACTGAAAAAAACGAAATGAAAGGTTCTATTCAAAAATATTATGTTTTACGTGCAGTTTCTTTTTAAAATAAGGAGGAAGATAGTGATATCGAAAATGTTAAAAATCGTTATTTAGACAACTGCTTTACCACTTAGAACCATAGAATATTTTAAGTTTCAACTGTCATGCCTATACTTCAGTACAATACAACTTCTAATTCCACCTTTAATATTTTTTCTCAATTTCTTTAAAAGAGTTTTTATGAATGTAACCATCGCTGTTCCTGCTTGTGGAGATGCAGCCGATCAACTGATAAACCCCGGTCGCAAAATTCGCAAAAAAATCCAACAGATATAATATACTTTTAGTAACACACGTCGGGGTTAGTCTTATTGAAACAGCATTTGTGTTTCAAATTAAATTTTACAATTCTCACATGACATTTGCACCGGTGGTAAACGAGGTCGTGAAGCATTTTCTCCGTTAAATGAAGACAATCTTTATCGTATAATACCGTGGGTAGTGACAAACTGCCCGATCGTTCAAAATCAAATTATTTTGCACGTAAAACTCGGGGTTGCATGGTTATAAAATGGTCAAATATTAAAGAATATAATTGAACGTCTTGTCAACAATGTTGTTATTTGATTATTAGCCAAATCGATCAAGTACTTATTAAGAACAAGTTATGGCCAAATTTAGTATAATAGATCCAGGCCCCTTATGACACCTATAGCTTTATATCTAGGTGTCGTATGAAAATGCACTCTCCAAAGGCCATAGCAGTATTGTGATCAAGTTTCAAGTTTCTAGCAGCCTAGCAGCCAGTTAAGTCACCCCCACATGTCAAAAGCTCCCCCACATAACATTATGAAAACATCTCCCCCACATAGCATTTCCTTTCAATCGCACTGAATTGCCGAAAACTGGCGATTTCACTTGCTAAAGTTCTACAACAGCTTTGGAACATGTCAAGCCCGGTTCCGCCCTACAAGCCGTCTCTTGAAACACACGGGGATAGCTGGTTTAGTCATTTTCATAAAAATGCCCCCCTACATAGCAGTTGCATTTTTTCCGTCAGAATGCGCCGTTGCACTTTTCACAAAAACTACGAAACTCAGGAGCCCAAGCTTTATAGCCGAGGGTGTAGTATTCTTATGAGCGGGCACTCGTCTTTATTTCGTTAAAATTGGTTAAGTATTAAGACAGTAATAATGAAAAATGTTACCCACGGTGGCGATACCCTGGGTATGCAGGGGTGCAAAATGGCGGCGGAATCTCTCGATTCAGGTAAATATCATGTGAGAATTGTAAAATTTAATTTGAAATACAAATGCTGTTTCAATAAGACTAACCCCGACGTGTGTTACTAAAAGTATATTATATCTGTTGGATTTTTTTGCGAATTTTACGACCGGGGTTTATCAGTTGATCGGCTGCATCTCCACAAGCAGGAACAGCGATGGTTACATTCATAAAAACTCTTTTAAAGAAATTGAGAAAAAATATTAAAGGTGGAATTAGAAGTTGTATTGTACTGAAGTATAGGCATGACAGTTGAAACTTAAAATATTCTATGGTTCTAAGTGGTAAAGCAGTTGTCTAAATAACGATTTTTAACATTTTCGATATCACTATCTTCCTCCTTATTTTAAAAAGAAACTGCACGTAAAACATAATATTTTTGAATAGAACCTTTCATTTCGTTTTTTTTCAGTTGCAAGAACCGTGTTTGCCCGTATAAATTTACTGCTAGTACACGGGAAATAATTCGGCGTTAGAACAATATTTTGATGGGTCAAACTTTTTCACATACACAGGCTAAATTTTTGTCCGGAACAATATACAATAATTCGGTTTGAAATATCATGCTACGATTTTGACTTTCACTATATATATTTCTGTTTACGTTGTAATTAATAAATACACTAACACGTTCTTTTTCATTTTTTGTCAAAGTTAAAACAGTTAATCAGAAAATTAGATAAGGAAACATTGCTGCCACAACAAAATAAAATATTTGGTAGGTGGGGCATGGAGTACGCTAACTGACTATAAGTATATGAGAAAACTAAGAAAAACTAGATGTGTTTTTGAAGCACAATGCCCTCGTTGAAATATGAAGCTGGAAAAAGAGCTAAGTGCTTGACGTATAAATATGCCAAAACGAAGACCAAGGTCAAATGTTTATTTACAAATGTAATGGGCAAAGAAACGAAAAAGTAATGGTAAAAGTGTTTGGCCTCGAATAAGTTATCTTGAATACCGAGTTCATATTTTTAAGCGAGAAGAAGCATGTGTGAGTTTCAAATATATATATATAAAGAAATGAATCATTCATTAGCATTAATTTGATAAATAGGAAAATTGCCAAGTGTCTTACCGTGAAAAAGTTATCTTGAAGGTCATGGTAACATGTCTATATATCAATGTAAAGGTAATATGACATTGATATGTAAAGGTAATATGACAAAGAGTAAAGTATGTGAGTTTCAAAGACATCAATTAAGATATGAATTATTGATATGATATGTTTACGTTTCGTGACAGAGACACACACACAGAAAGAGAGAGAGAGAGAGAGAGAGAGAGAGAGAGAGAGACCAACAAAGATATTGCCCCCGATTTATCAAAATACAAGTACGAATCTGAGCGGACGGAGTTGACAATCTGTTCTAGAGACATGTACCCAAATGTGTCCGTAGAACAAGGCATTTATACATGTTTACTTCACACCCACCTTCAAAATGAAAAATTCTTGAAAAGGCTTTTTTCTACTGAGATAATTTCTATCCATATTATATATACTTTATATATCAAATGATCATATCACCGCGTGCCTCTAGCAGCCTAGCAGCCAGTTAAGTCACCCCCACATGTCAAAAGCTCCCCCACATAACATAATGAAAACACCTCCCCCACACAGCATTTCCTTTCAATCGCACGGAATTGCCGAAAACTGGTGATTTCACTTGCTAAAGTTCTACAACAGCTTTGGAACATTTCAAACCCGGTTCCGCCCTACAAGCCGTCTTTCGAAACACAGGGGGATAGCTGGTTTAGTCTTTTTCATAAAAATACCCCCCTACATAGCAGTTGCATTTTTTCCGTCAGAATGCGCCGTTGCACTTTTCACAAAAACTACGAAACTCAGGAGCCCAAGCTTTATAGCCGAGGTGTAGTATTCTTATCAGCGGGCACTAGTCTTTATTTCGTTAAAATTGGTTTAGTATTAAGACAGTAATAATGAAAAATGTTACCTGAATCGAGAGATTTCGCCGCCATTTTGCACCCCTGCATACCCAGGGTATCGCCACCGTGGATTCGGTATTTGCTATAAAGTAATATTCAATAATGATAATTAAGTAATTAATACAATATTTCACCCAAGTTAGAAGGCTGTAAATACTGACTGACAATATGAATCAGTGGAGGATATTTCTTGTAAAGGTGGTCAATCACGTTTTAGCAACATTTATCCTGGGTATACAGGCAGACCGTCGTTGCTATGCACTAGGCCAGTATGTTTACCCTTCAAAATGTTCTACTGTATACTAACCTGGACTGTAAGTTTATTTTCTTTAGTTAAACTAAGTTTAGAGCTGGTCTATTTCTACTCGGTTCTTCTTTAATTTACATGTGTATATAACATCAAGGAAAAAGCACAGGTCTGTATGCATATGGCTAATATACAATATAAAGCCAAAATGTTGGAAAGTCTTGAATGCCTTGCTACTTAATATCAATATATCTTTAAGCTTTACAACGGACTTTTCTTCATCTCGTAGCTTACTATATTCTCTGCCAACATACTTATTTCATTTTTATTTAACTTTGTTAGAGTGTCCATAACTGCCTCCCCGACTTTTTGTATGTGTGGTTATCTTATATTCGTATTGCCTTACTGCTGTTGCTATATGGACTATCGGATGATGTGGATGAATAATTAATAACGTCGAAAATTGGTTTTAACTAAGATTATCATAAGTAAACAATTAGTTATTCTCTGCCAATGCTTAAAGGCCTAGATTCACTACTATGTAAGTGCCTCCCCCACCCCCTCCCCTCGCACCTCCAAATCCAATAAACAATCAATCAATCAAATATTCACTCAGTGCATCATACATGATACAAACATGAGGTATATATATATAGTAATACGTTTTAAACAGCGGTACATAGCAAATCTAATTTACAGAGAGTAAACAGAATATGTTTCGTAAAACATAACCATCTATTGTTTACAATTCTTTTTTTTTTTACAATATTAGTAATCATAAATCTACGTTATGAGGACAGTATATGTATGTCGCATGTGGAAAAGATTCCCCACCCCCACACCCAGCACGAGTCCGTTGCTAACTTGACAGAAAAATCTGGGAAATATGAGCAACGAATTCCACCAGACGCACGACACCCATCGGATGAGCGACGAACCCGTACCAATGCGACGAACCCGTACCAATGCGACATACACTTAACACTATTTTTATTTATCTTTTACTGTTTTATCAATCATCGGTATGCAAATTTTTGGAATAACGTTATTTAAATAATTAATTTGACTAGATATATTTGTTTTGTCGAATTACAAATTGGTTTGAATCTAGTAATCGGCACGAAAATGTGTATATTTCAGACTGTCAAAAAAGTGACATCTCTTGTAATTTTTAAACACTGACCGTCTATCTTTTGTTCATGAATAATAGCGTTGGACGGTTCATTCAAATTTATATAATGCTTTGGAAAGAAGAGTAAAATTTAATTGCAACTCTATTTTAATTTTCTATGAAAGGAATCTTGCTATGATGTGTAAATTTAATTTTTATGGTTAGTTGTGCGTGATGCATGGATTCCATGCTTTTAAGTTGATACACACAAGTTTGGACTTGCCGTTTCTGCGTGTTATTTTGAAAGTGTGCAACTTCAGTTTGGATATTAGGAAGGAAGGAAGTGTGAAGGATGTTGTTAAATTATGTTCGTGATTAGCGTATAAGCGATGTGAGTTTAATGTCATCTATATAGTATTTGTATTATGATGTGATGCTATATATAGAGAGAACTTTGTACTTGCGTTGTTCAACTGTGTATTCTAAACAACTCCCATCTTATCTGCTGCTTATCAGCGATTATGTAGCAGTAGCTGATAAGAGGGCAATTAACAAAGCAGGGGTCCCAACTAGACCATGAAGATGTGTGTGCAGTAGAGTTGAAAGAAATTAATTCTCCTTCAGTGAATGTGAAATAATGAAAACACTAATACACTTGTAACTACCACCGACTTTCCAATAAACAATGATACTTGATTATTGGAATCCATTCTCCTCCATCAGAGGTTCGTCAAAATCCTGGGAACCAATATTGACCTCTGTTATACGAGAATGATTGCAAGCATACTGTGATAGTAATTAGCCCCCAGACAGAAATCTCTTGGCCCACTGCCAAGATCTAGGCCTTTTAGGTGTCGATAACTGCCTACATTGCTCTCTCCCATCGTGTATGAATCGTAGACATACGAAGACGCACTCTACAGTCAGGAAATCGGACGCACCATACAGTTATAGGCGGTCCGTAGTATGTAGGTGGAGCGATGATATTATGATAAAGTTGTCAGCGTTTTAAAACGCGAACCAACGGCTAGAAACGAAAAAGACGTTTAAATCATTAAGTACATTGAAAGCACTCATCGATGATTTTTAAATCGAAATAATGTTGATTTAAAAGCACTTGTAAACTACTGTACATTTCATTGAGTAGCTACTTCAAGCCAAAATAATTTTTTTCAGATATAAGTAAGTGTCATAGATCTATATCAAATTAAAGGGTTTAATGAGACAAATTCAGAAATGCAACAAGTTTGAAAAAAAAAATGAGTAAAACCAGAGTTATTGCCCTTTGAAATTTACAGAATGTCCATTTTTTCTGCCGCATATGATAACAAAATAAAATTTTTAAATAAAAATGATGTACATAGTTGTAATATATCAAACTAAAGTGTACAATGAGGCAAATTCAGAAATGCATTTAATTTAAAAATTGGTTGAGTTAAACCAGAGTTATTGCCCTTGGAAATTCACAAGAAAGTCCAATAATTTTTGCCGCGTAGGATAACAAAGTGACATTTTCAATTGGAAAATGATATACATAGTTGTAATAAATCAAATTAAAGTGTACAATGAGACAAATCAGAAATGCATTAAATTTGAAAATTGGCTGAGTTAAACCAGAGTTATTGCCCTTGGAAAATTCCAGAAAGTCTATTTTCTGCCGCGTATGATAACAAAGTGACGATTTTCAACTGAAAATTATATATATAGTTGTAATATATCAAATTAAAGTGTACAATGAGACAAATTCAGAAATGCATTAAATTTGGAAATTGGGCATGTTAAACCAGAGTTATTGCCCTTGGAAATTTACATAAAGTTCAAGTTTTCTGCTGCATAGGATAACAAAGTGACATTTTCAAATAAAAATAATTTACATAAGTGTAATATATCAAATTAAAGTGTACAATGAGACAAATTCAGAAATGCAATAAATTTGGACATTGGTCGAGTTAAACAAGAGTTATTGCCCTTGGAAATATACAAAGAATCCAGATTTTCTGCCATATAGTATAAGAAAATGGCATTTTCAAGTGAAAATGATGTACAAAATTGTAATGCACAAAATAAAGGCTGTTTAACCTGAAAAATTCATGTACAGTGATTTACTCACACAAATAGTATAAAACTGACTTCGTAGCATTATAGTAGCAACTTCAGTGTTATAACATATACATGTGAAGAAAATCCCATTCTACTTGCATTATCACTTCCTTATTAAAGGCTTATTTCAGTTCTGTCACATATATATACCGCCAGTTATTAAGATCAGTTTCCGTTCTGTCACAAATACATACCACCATTTCTTAAACTTTAATTATAACATCACCCGCCTCATATTCCTCGCCCAGTTTTGCCGTGTAAATATCTTCATCCTCCTCGTACAGAATGTTTAAACCAGCAGGAAAACCTGGAACCTGAAAATACACATCAAGAAAGACAAACTTTAATATCTTGTATCAATGCCTTTGCAAACATTCTATAAAGCATATGAAATAAAATAACTCAAATTAAGTAGTTAGAACTACCATGTAATTGTACTGGGAAATTACTTTGCCTGTGTACCATTTTGAAGTGCCATCTTCAAGAAATCTATGATCAATATTTTTGCCCAAAAGTAAATGAGGCTCCTCAGGTGAAGGACAATTGTAACTCTTTTGGATTAATTATCAGAACATTTCTTTTTAATTCATCAACACTCAACATAATTCTTTTTCCATCTATAACTTTACTAAATGAGTAAACATTGTCATCACATTTTTTTGAAAACATCTTTCTGAACCTCAGCTGAACTCTAAGGGCCTCTTCTTGCTCTTTCTTTGACTTTATTTTTCCTAATGCAGTTATCACTTGATTTCTGTTTGCCATAAGCCATAATATGTCATATCTTCAGTTTCTTTCTCCAATTTTTCAATCTTTTCTTCAAATCTTCCTTTCTCCTGAATTCTTCATTTTGTTTTTCAATGCGTTTTGCTCTTATTACTTCCTCTCTTTGTTTGAATTTTGCTTTTTCAGATAAGACTTCTTTCCTACTTTGTTTAATGATTTCAGATGGCAATTTTCCTGTTTTGATAGCCACTCACTTGTTTTATTTAAGGAAAATGTTATGTGGGACTCCATGGTCAAAGTAGAAATATTTGGTTTTGACGAAATGATATGGTCAACATATGAAAACACTCTCTCAGGAAACTTATTGTGTTTATCCACGCTTTCAGTTTCTTGGTCACTTACCAGCGCATGTATGCCACCGGGCAAATGGTCACCATATTGTCGTTTTATAAGTTTTGCTAATGCTGGCAGAACAATTGAAAGTATAACAACGACATGGTTATCAATGTTTGACTTTTCTATTAACCGGTCATGAATTACATCTTTTTTTATAGGAACATCATCAAATAAAACCAAACTACCACTCATGAAATCATCCAGATTCAGTGCAGCGTCTTCCAAGTACTTCAAAAGTTTATGATATCTTTGATTCATCATTGATATGTTTACTTCTTTATTTTCAATTACTTTCCACAGTGGTGTTGTAATATATTTGGAAATTAAGCCTAATGCTTTACAACCAGCTAGAAGAAACGGTTCTGATAAATCTTTTTGAACAGACGACAACAAACCATTTAGCGATGGACTTCTGTCTAAAAAGTCTTTCATTTTGTCTTGAAAATAATATATTTGCCCTGCGTTCGTAAACAGAATATTGAAACGATTACCTTTAAGAGGCTGTAGCGGGAAAGACATTTTATTTTGTTTTAAAAATTCAGTGATAAAAGTCATAAAATTTCCATGACATCCATTTTTGGCATCGCCCCGACGAGCAAATGCTTTGCAGGCAGTAAGAATTAAACGTATTGTCCCGGGCTGCCCTTGTTTCTCAAATGCTTTTATTAGATATAGGAATATTACCATCAATAAAATGAAGCTTTTCGGTTTCAAAAATAGCTTTTTGTGCAGTGTCTGCCATATGTACTAAAGTATGCAACCCGCAGAAAAAATTGTTCATTCTAGAAATCGAAAGTTTTTCTTCTTCACAAAGCTGATTGTAATTTTCAATGACCTGTGGTAATATTTCATTTCTGTACTCTTGCAGTAATTCATTAAATTTGGTTTCAGTAGAAGCACGGTCGCTCATAGTGTTTTTAATGTTCCTTAAAATTTGGTTACCGGTACCATCCCCTGCCACATCATTTATGTCATTTAAAATGTCTTTAAAAGTATCTAACGTGTCGTGACTTGAGTTAGTAGCCATATCTTTCAAACCCAATAGCGTATAGTTTCCCTCAGAATCCCTAGCAGCAAATGCCCCCCATTTCTGACCATACTTTAGAGCTTCGTCTGTATGTAAGGTAGTATTTTCATTTGTTGATGTTTCTGATACTTGTCTTTTAGCAATCAACCCCCTTTCAATTGACCAATTATGAATTGTTCCGACCGACGGTAATTTGTTTGGACTTATATTTACAAGTTTTAAAACACTTGTAATAACTGCTCCAACATTTTCAAAAGCAACATGGTTATCAAGTAAAGAATAAACACATGAATGCAATTTCAAACTATACGTTTTACTTTTTTCATCGAAAAACTCGGCATTGTTAATCTTTTTTAATTCAACATTTTCATTTTCAAGTTCAATTAACCTTTCATGCATATCATCAAGTAATTGTTTTGTATTTCTATTTTCTTCCTCAAGATTTTCAATTCTTACTTTAAAAACATTCGTATCATCATGAGCATGTATAATTTCATTATCAGAATCAAGTTTCAAGCATTTGTCCCTCCAGTACATTTCTCTATTAGAGGTTCGGTTTAATTGTTTTTTACTTGATTGAAGTTTAATTTCTGATTTTTCCAAGCTTTCATTCAACTCATCTTTTTCTTCAATAATAAGATTCAGTTCCTCCCTGATATCATCATTTTCATTTTTGGCTGCAACAAGTTCAGTTGCAAGTTTCACCGCAACATGCTCAAATGTGTTTTCTTTAGTAACATCTGAATCACAGGCTAAAAAACGTTTGATGTAGACGGAACAGGGACACTCTTTGCATCAGAATCTTTTGGCACAGGTAATCTATAAGAATTCTTCAAAAATCTATCTAAATTTTCCTTTCCCTTAACACGGGACTTACTTTTGTTCAAGTTTTTATGTTTCTTTAAAAGTCGATCTAAATCCTTAAGTAAAGTGTCATTGCTAGTTTTCAGTCCTTCTTTGCTTAATAAATACTTGCATGTTTCCTGCAATCCTTTTGATTTAATACAATCAACTAAAAACCCATTGGTTATGGTCTCCATGTTTTAATATCTGAAATAATAACAAAATATATTGATACTTACATTCAGTCTTTAACGGTGCACATAAACATCAAGACGCATACTGTAGCCACTGGTCAAACTGAATAAAATAAAATCAATAAAAACAACTTAAAATAACATAAAGAAAAAAAATGAATTGATTTTTAATATGCCCCTTACAGCATAAAATAACAGCAGACTTTTTATACAAAGAGCTGAAAATAAATATATTTTATACTCCTTTCTGTAAATTTCTGCAGTTGTTTTGATATATTTTTGCAGCATGTACAAGCCAAAACAGAATTGAATAACTAAAATTCATTTTCTTTTTGTTGTCATTATGAAAATATATAAACTGAATGGAAATTAAAAAACTTTTCAGAGTAAATATAACATAAGAAACCAAAACAAAATAAAATGAAAGTACAACGATACAGTAGGGTCAAAAGCTTAGCAAATAACACATCATAATTACCGATTGCTTAGGCATAATTGAGAAAAAAAAACATCATTGGTATAAATCTGATGGATTAATATCAACAGACTGAATATGAACCGAACATCAAACAAAAATCACCTTGGAATGGCTAAAAACAAATACGGTCATTTTGCAGGTGCCCGTTTTAATTTTACTTTCGATTTGGCTTTACGCACTTCCGGTATAATATTTAATGAAAGGGGAGGCACCCTACGGGCGAAAAATGGGTGCGCGTGTTTTGCGCAACCCGTTTGCATTTCAGAAGTCGTCTGGCAAAAAAGAATAATGGTAAATCTTTCTAAAAATATAAAAGTCAATGCCAGCTCATATAAAAAAAGGCATAAAAATGCAATTTTCCTTCACCTGAGGACTTCAAATAAGGTTTTTGGGGGTCAAAAAGGGTTAAATTACGACAAAATTGATGTAGGTCAGTGCGCACATCTGCTGACGACATCGGGTACCTGGTATCTTCCCATAATTCAATGAAACGACGTTTCCGGTGACCTTCATTTTGGGTCACCATGATAAACAAAATGGCGGTTTCAGAATCCGGAAGCGATTCTTACCGATGAAACTTTTCGATATACATAGTAAACAAAGTGCTTTCACTTAGAAAAAATCAAATGTATTTAAAGAAAAATATCTTACCTTTAACATGCTTCGATTTCCGTTGTGAAGTCTAGCTGAAAAAGAACTTCATAAGCAATTGACGAAACACGTGTTTACAATGCAAGTAGAATGGGAGCTATTTTTAGCGCAAAACACTGAAGTCGCTAATTGTAGTACTTAAATTAATACGAACCCGGGCGATACATTAATCACCGTAATAGATCTACCAAAAGTTTTTATAGATAATAGAAATCTAGATCTATCTAAATTGAAATAGATCTAGATGATATATAAAGCTTTAGATTTTTTTTTTTGTGGGGGGTGGGGGGAGTGGAATTTTTAAATGGAGCCAGAAAACGATACTTTGGTGGTCCATGATAAAGCTATTGAACATATGCATTTATGAGAGCAGAGTGCGAGGAGGTTTCGCCTTCTCATACAATGATAGTGCGGGACACAGCACGTGCTTTACCCCCACCACCCATACTTTAGAGCAAAAAAAAAAAAAACAAGAAAAAAAGAAAACCAAACACCCCTGATTTTCTCAGTAGATAAAGGGGCAAAAGCCCATTTTATAGATCATTTAGATATACTGCAGAACTGCTAAGGATTTAATGAAAATTAGCGGAAGAAGATTGTTGTTTCGTTTTATTTTATTTTTTTATTATTACTCAAAGAAGTAATGGACGTATTTAATTGATTAAGCCTGCTCTAAAGACGAGTCTTGTAACATGATTCTGAAAAGCGTCTTTATTTCCATTTTAATAGTGGTGTTGTTTATAATCTGACCCTGAGGTGCGTCCTCAACTTTCATAAGATATGCTTAATGTGTCACCTTTCTCCGAGGTGCGTACTCAGTTTCCATAGTATATATATGTATATAATGAAAGTTGAGGACGCTCCTCAGGGTCAGGTTAAATATTAAGTCAAGAAAATATAGTATAGAAATTGAGGAAACACCCCAGAGTCTGCCTTATTAGACGCTACTACTGGAAAAGATGTGGACGCTCTTCAGAGTCAGGTAATACATTAAGCTTCTATTGAAAGGCTTGGAAAGGAATTTATATATAACTTAATAATAAGCTACTAGCTTGTTTTCCAATCCATGTATTTAAACGGTAAAATTTGTTGTACATGTTATGTGTATGTTTCAAAATAAATATCGTTGAAACTAAATTTAAACGGATTATATAATATAAACGTTGAGGAAGCATCTCAGAGTAAGGCTAATCTTTTTTTTTTTTCTTACGAGAAACATAAAATACAAAAGTTGTGGACTCACGTCAGAGTAAGGTTACATGAAATAAAGATTAATATATGCAGTCATGTACTACAAAAATTGAGAACGTACCTTGGAGTAAGGTTATACATTATGTCACTACTAAAGATGACCTTAAGGGCGCTCTTCAGAGTCAGGTTATATATGAAGCCTCTATTAATGAGAACTTATACTGTAACAGCTGTGTATGCACCTCAGGGTAAAGTTATGATTACGCCTGTATTAAAGAGGAATATACACTATAAACCTCAAAATATGATTATACATTAAGTCAAAAATTAACGACGGTATATTAGAAAAGTTGAGGATGTTCCTCAGAGTAATGTTGAAAATTAACCATGTATTAGAAATTGAGGATGCGCTTCAGAGTAAGGTTATACATTTTATGTCTTTATAAATGAGGGCTAACACTATGAAAGTTGAAGACATCGTAGTGTGATTATACATAACGCCCCAATATAATATAACGTTAAACGTATACCATGCAAATTGAGGATGCATGTCCGAGTAAATTATACATCAATTCATTTTTCAAGAGAACTTTATACGTTAAAGCTTTGGGCGACCGTCAGATTGTTTTTGTATTACTTTTGATATGAGTTTCTGGTAGAATTTTGCAGACAGTTTCTACATTTCCTTAGTTGAGTGATTTTTTGATGAGCATCATGTATGTACTCTTCAATATTCAAGGGTGTTTGCTTAGCATCATGTTTGTAAATCGTTTATATTATTCATTATAGATATTAAATGAACTGACAACACACTGGTGGTGTAATATTTCTTATAAGATACAGAAAAATAAATTAAATTTCACCTATACCCCATACTTATACTTTTTGACAGACTTTGATAAAGGAAATTTTTTCAGCTCAACTTTTATCCAATGTATTCCTCTTTAATAATGACTTAAATTGTATCATTTTATTCTGAGGTGCATCCTCGATTTATATAATGTACATTTCTAATTAATACCGCTTTTTAAACTATTTAACCTGACTCTGAAAGGCACCCACAGCTGTTATAGTATAATGCTATCTTAAATAATGCCTCAGTTTAGCTTTTATGATATATGTAGTCTTCTTTAATAGAGGCTAAATATGTAAACTGACTCTGAGGTGCGTCCACGATTTCTATTCTGTATAAGCTGACTATAAGATGCGTATATGCAACTTTTATAATATGTACAGTATTCTTAAATAGAGGCGAAAAGCATAAACCGACTCTGAGACATGTCTTCTATTTCTTTCTATACTTAATTTTCCTTCGTCTTAACACAGGCTTAATGTATAATCTGACTCTAAGGTGCGTCCGCAGCTTTTTTAGTATAAAGTATTTTTAACAAGAGGCAAAATGTATAAACAGACTCTGAGAGGCATCCATACATTTTATAGAATGTATTCATTTTAAAAAGAGGTCAAATGTATCAACTGAGCCTCTTCTTTAAACGAGGCCTAATTTATATACTAACACTGAGATATGTAATCGATTTTTATACTGCATGTTTCTCTTATAATTATGACATGCTTAATGAACAAGCTGTCTCTAAGATGCATCCGAAGATTTTATATAAGTAGTATGTAAAGTCTTCTTTAATAAAGGCAAAATATATAAACTGACTCTGATCTGCACCCATAGATTTTATAGAATGTAGCTCTTTAAAAAAGTGACCAAATGTATCAACTAACACTGAGGTGCGTTCTCAATTACCATAGTATGCAATCCTGTCTAATAGATGCCTAACTGACTCTGACGTGCGTCCAAAGCTTTCATAATATGCACTCCTCTTCGATCACGGTCCATCAAATGACTCTGAGGTGCGTCCTCAACTTTCATAGGATACACACCTTGTCGATGAAGGATAAATATATATACTGGATCTGAGATGCGTCCTCGATCTCTGTACAGTATATTCCTTTTTAATATATGTATAATGTATAAACTGACTTTGAGGTACGTCCGCTGTTTTTTTTTTTAGTATGCAGTCTTCTTCACTGGAGGCTTAATGTATCAATCGACTCTGAAATGCGTCCTCAATGTCTAAACTGAATATTCTTCTTGAATATAGGCTTAAGGTGTTAGCTGACTCTGAGGTGCTCCTGTAGCTTTTATAGTATATACTTTCTTTAATAGAGGTCAAAAATGTATAAGCTGACTCTAGGCTGCGTCATTAACTTCAAGACTATGTATTCCTCTTCAGTGGAGGCCTAATGTATCAACTAACTCAGAGATGCGTCTTCGAGTTCTATACTGTATAGTCCTTATCAATATAGCCTTAATATATAAACTGACTGTGAGGTGCGTCCGCAGCTGTTACATTCTGCAGTCCTCCTAAATGGAGGCTGAATGTATCAAATGACTCTGAAATGCGTCATAAAGTTCTAAACTAAATAATTGACTTTTATATTAAGTACTTTTTAATAGAGGCCAAAACTGTACAAGCTGACTGGGGGATGCGTCATTTAACATCAAGACTACATATGTCTAAGACCTAATGTATCAAGATTCTAAGATGTTTCTTCGATTTCTATACTGTATATTCCTTTTTCAATATAGGCTTAATATATAAACTGACTGTGAGGTGTGTCCGCATTTGTTATGGTATGCAGTCTAATTAAATGGAGGGATGCGCCCAACATTTCTACAATGAATATTCCTCTTTAATATATGCTTAATGTATATGCTGACAAAGGGGTGCGTCAGCAGTTGTTATAGTATGTAGCCTTCTTAAATGAAGGCCTTATGTATTAACTAACTCAGGGATGCGTCATTCATTTCTTAAAGGAATATTCCTCTTTAATACATGCTTAATGTAAAAGCTGATTTTCGGGTGCGTCCGCAGCTTTTATAATATGCAGTCTTATTCAATGGAGGCTTTATGTATCAACTAACTCTGAGATGCGTCATCAATTTCTACACTGAATATTCGTCTTTAATATTGACTAAGGTATTAGCTGACTTTGAGGTGCGTCCGTCGCGTTTAAAGTATGTATTCCTCTTTAGTAGAAGCCAAACATACTAGAATAAGCTGACCCTGAGATGTGTCATTAACTTCAAGACTATGTAATTCCCCTCAATGGAGGCCTAAGGTATGAGCCTACTCTAAGATGCGTCCTCGATTTCTGTACTGTATATTCCTCTTCAAAAAAGGCTTAATTTATAAACTGACTGTGAGGTACGTCCGCAGTTAAATGGTTAAATGGAAGCCTTATGTATTAACTGACTCAGGGATGCCTTCTCCATTTCTCAATGAAAATTCTTTAATACATGTTTAAAATATAAACAGACTCTAGGGTGCGTCCGCAGCTTCTATAGTATGCAGTCTTCTTCGTAGGAGGCTTAATATATTGATCAACTGACTGCGAGATGCGTTCTCAATGTCTAAGCTGAATATTCGTCTTTAATATGGGCTTTAGGTATAAGCTGACTCTGAGGTGCTTCCGCCGCTTTCATAGTATATACTGGTCTTACACACAGGTAAAAAAGGTATAAGCCGGCTCTGAGATTCGTCATTAATTTCAAGATTATGTACTCCTCTTCTGTGGAGGCTTAATATTTCAACTGTCTTCGATTTCTATACTGTTTATTCCTTTTCAATATAGGCTTAATGTATAAACTGACTGTGAAGTGCGTCCGCAGCTGTTATAGTATGCAGTCTTCTTAAAGGATGCCTTATGCATAAGTTGATTGTGAAGTGCTTATATATACCCTGACTGTGGGGTGCGTCCGCAGCTGTTATAGGTTGCAGTCTTCTTAAAGGATGCCTTATGTATAAACTGGCTGTGAAGTGCGCCCGAAGCTGTTATAGTATAGTTTGAAATCTTTTTTAAAGGATGTCGTATGTATAAACTGACTGTGAAGTGCGTCCGCAGCTGTTTTAGGTTGCAGTCTTCTTACAGAGATACCTTATGTATAAACTGACTGTAAAGTGCGTCCGCAGCTGTTATAGATGTAGAAACTGACTGTGAAGTGCGTCCGCAGCTGTTATAGTTTGCAGTCTTCTTACAGAGATACCTTATTAATAAACTGACTGTAAAGTGCGTCCGCAGCTGTTAGAGATGTAGAAACTGACTGTGAAGTGCGTCCGCAGCTGTTATAGTTTGCAGTCTTCTTACAGAGATACCTTATTAATAAACTGACTGTAAAGTGCGTCCGCAGCTGTTAGAGATGTAGAAACTGACTGTAAAGTGCGTCCGCAGCTGTTATAGATGTAGAAACTGACGGTAAAGTGCGTCCGCAGCTGTTATAGGTTGCAGTCTTCTACAGAGATGCCTTATGTATAAACTGACTGTAAAGTGCGTCCGCAGCTGTTATAGATGTAGAAACTGACTGTGAAGTGCGTCCGCAGCTGTTATAGATGTAGAAACTGACTGTGAAGTGCGTCCGCAGCTGTTATAGATGTAGAAACTGACTGTGAAGTGCGTCCGCAGCTGTTTTAGGTTGCAGTCTTCTTACAGAGATACCTTATGTATAAACTGACTGTAAAGTGCGTCCGCAGCTGTTATAGATGTAGAAACTGACTGTGAGGTGCGTCCGCAGCTGTTTTAGGTTGTAGTCTTCTTACAGAGATACCTTATGTATAAACTGACTGTGAAGTGCGTCCGCAGCTGTTTTAGGTTGTAGTCTTCTTACAGAGATACCTTATGTATAAACTGACTGTAAAGTGCGTCCGCAGCTGTTATAGATGTAGAAACTGACTGTGAGGTGCGTCCGCAGCTGTTTTAGGTTGTAGTCTTCTTACAGAGATACCTTATGTATAAACTGACTGTGAGGTGCGTCCGCAGCTGTTTTAGGTTGTAGTCTTCTTACAGAGATACCTTATGTAGAAACTGACTGTGAAGTGCGTCCACAGCTGTTATAGGTTGCAGTCTTCTACAGAGATACCTTGTAGCGTAATGACCTCTAAAATCCACATGGCACCAGTGCTACCAGACTTGTAAAACCTGTGGTAGAACTCTCACACACATACATAAGATCGAAGACACAATAGTTCGTTTCTGATGTTTATTTAATTTCAGGTAGTTAAAGAAAGTCTTTTAATACAAGTAATTTTATTGTCTCAGTGTCCATCTTTCAAATAATATTTAGCTACTGTAAAATGTTGAGAACTAATTATGTTTGAGTTGTCTTTCGTGAAATCTACATATTTGGAAGGTAACCTATCGAGGCATAATGGTATTTTGACTTACGTTGGCAGAACCACGGTTGGTGGCTCTGCCGCCTCGCCTCATCCAATATCTAGTACATAGATCTTTTATATGCACCGGCCAGACTGTTGATTACCAAATTAAGATGTAGTTTTCCTGGTGTTATGTCTTAACCTGCCTAGAGCTACGATAACTTGTCAGTTTTATATTTCAACATTTTTAAAAAGGTAAAGAGTATGAATTATTTTCTCCAAGACATTGAATAATCTAGTCTTTTAAAACAACAGTCTAGCACCCTTTTTTGAAATTACATTACAAATTCCTTCATTTCTTCACGGAAAAAAAAACAATGAAAAAAAAAAGGTATTTTACTATCCTCGGAAACTTTTGAATGTTATGAATTGTAATGCAAAAATAGTTGTTTGAACATATATGCTTGTTTCTTATTGGTAATATCAGACGTTTTTGCTGACAAATATACAGATTTAAACAAAAATTGATGGACACAGAGCTAACAACAAAAAAAATTCAAAACGCGATGGGTAAATATTTGAAATGGTAATACAAGTACATAAAATTCCACGCGACTATTTATTCTGCTGTGTTTCGTCGTTGCCCAGTGGTATTACGTGCTGACATCGTCATGTTGTAGGCTCGTGTCATCAATCGGCATGTATTGTGTAACCTCATCGGTGAATTATTATATACTGAAATTGACTAAAAGTATGATCAGCAAATGTCATGTTGTTATTGAATTTCGACAGTTCATTCCCAATGGCATTTATATGTTCGGCTGTGATCTTGAAAGAGTTTCTCCGTCTAAAATTAAAATTGATAGGTCATGCTGAAATGTCCATCAAGACGCACGTTATAAATTTATAAAGATTCTATTATATTGTCACCATGATTGTTGTAAAACATTCATTGTTTCTATATATATATATATTTTCCATGGAGTTTTTAATTCGAAGGCTAGTCCATGTGAATACGACTATTTGAATTCTCCTTGTCATGAGCTCGAAGAAATCCCCATTCCGAATATGAATTATTTTCTTCCTTTTTTTCACAGAATTTCCAGTATGACTTTCCATTTTATTTATTTTTTTCCATGATGACTTCTAATTTCTTCACAAATTTGCACAGCATTTTTGTGCACACATAGCAAGTGTCTTCGCACATTTTCCTTTCCCCTTACGTGTTTTTGAAATTTTGAACAAAATAGTTGCACCCAATTTATTACTTCCTTAATATTAATATTATATAATTTATATTTAGATCTATACGGTTTCAGTACAAGAGGACATGACATACCAACTTTCTTACAGCTGGCGAAAGGCCTTAATAAGAAAAAATTGCCCTTAAGAAAAATATTGATATTAATCATCTTCTATTTTCATTTACATTTATTTTACCATGTGTTTTAAATTCTATTTTGATACACTGTATCATTTAAGCAAATTTTGGTCTTATCTTTTTCTTACGAATAATTTTTAACTTTTCATATGAATAACTTATGCACATCAAAGATATATTCTCTACATCTATTAAGTTTTAGTAATGTTCCACACTACTCGTCACTTGTATACGTGCAACAAGCTCGGTTAACATGAAAAGTTATCAATTGTGTCAATTTGATAAATATATCAACATATTAATTCAAAACAAAACGTTGACAAAATGCATATATATTGTTCACTGCTCATAAAAAATATATGTTCGTTACGTAGACATACTTATCTACTATTCCGTAGGTATATATTCTATAGGTTTCCCATGCTTCTGTTAGCATGACCTTTTATACCTAAAATAACACTAATCTAGTGTTCTTTGTGAGTCACTGCTCACAGGTCATCATCAAACACATTTCTTGTGTCTACCGTGGTCTTAGTTTCTGCCACGTTACATTTACTATAATCACAATATTACATTCAAAGTCAGAAATATATATACAACATCTATTTACAAAATCCGAACCTTCATTCTTTTGAAACAGTAAACACCATACAAACATTTTATCTAAATAATGCTCCATAAAAAATATGATGACAAAATACTTTTAAAACAAGTATAGTCTAAATTATGAATTTCAAATTGAATACAGGTATGTTAAAATATAGTTTGACATGCGAACTGCCAGAAGCAAATTTGACCAGTTACCTACATGTTAACTAATATTTGACAGGTGTAATCTGAATTTTATAACATAAATGACATTTCCCACACGTTACTTTGACAAATGAACTTGCTTTTAATTTTATCATAACATACAACTTGTAATTTTAATAAAAATCCTCAAACAGATAAACTGCCAGCAGCATAATTTTTTTCATGTACTTTACATTTGTAACTTCATTTTATCCTCTTTTTTTTGTATTTTTCTACTTTATTTGTAAACAGTTTAGTTTACTCTACTGTTCATCTTATATCTTTATTGATAGGCATCGCTTGTTAATGCAGACCTTTTGAAAAAATCATATATTAGGTTTGTCAAAAATCAAACAACCTAAAAACCATATGGCGATATATTTATTAAGTAATATTTCAATTGTTTTATAACTATGATATATTGACAGTTTTCGTGTGCCTGATTTAGAGTTTTCAAATTTGATATATTTCAGTGTTTTGCTTTATTTTGCTTTATTTAATTTTCGCCTACTCTACAAGATTTGTAAATATTTCTATTCATAAATCTGATATGATACATAATTTTATGAAGGCAAAATTTTCAGTAACAGTTTTAATTTTAAATTGCATTTCGTGCTAGATTGAATTCAACTATTTTTTTTCCCAAAATATGCCCAAAACTTTTAAAAGGAAAAATAGACATTTCTACTTGCGTTTTCGAAGTTCTAGTGGCTCGTGTCGTCTTCTCAGTTCGGCGTTATGTATAGTGGCAGAGTACTTCGTGTAATACGTGGCCGCAACAATCTCGCAGAGAACATCCTGGTCACGGCACCAGAAATCGCCTTGTAGCGTAATGACCTCTAAAATCCACATGGCACCAGTGCTACCAGACTTGTAAAACCTGTGGTAGAACTCTCACACACATACATAAGATCGAAGACACAATAGTTCGTTTCTGATGTTTATTTAATTTCAGGTAGTTAAAGAAAGTCTTTTAATACAAGTAATTTTATTGTCTCAGTGTCCATCTTTCAAATAATATTTAGCTACTGTAAAATGTTGAGAACTAATTATGTTTGAGTTGTCTTTCATGAAATCTACATATTTGGAAGGTAACCTATCGAGGCATAATGGTATTTTGACTTACGTTGGCAGAACCACGGTTGGTGGCTCTGCCGCCTCGCCTCATCCAATATCTAGTACATAGATCTTTTATATGCACCGGCCAGACTGTTGATTACCAAATTAAGATGTAGTTTTCCTGGTGTTATGTCTTAACCTGCCTAGAGCTACGATAACTTGTCAGTTTTATATTTCAACATTTTTAAAAGGTAAAGAGTATGAATATATTTTCTCCAAGACATTGAATAATCTAGTCTTTTAAAACAATAGTCTAGCACCCTTTTTTGAAATTACATTACAACCTTATGTATAAACTGAATGTGAGGTGCGTCCGCAGCTGTTATAGTTTGCAGTTTTCTTACAGAGATGCCTTATGTATAAACTGACTGTGAGGTGCGCCCGCAGCTGTTATAGTTTGCAGTCTTCTTACAGAGATACCTTATTAATAAACTGACTGTAAAGTGCGTCCGCAGCTGTTAGAGATGTAGAAACTGACTGTGAAGTGCGTCCGCAGCTGTTATAGGTTGCAGTCTTCTACAGAGATGCCTTATGTATAAACTGACTGTAAAGTGCGTCCGCAGCTGTTATAGATGTAGAAACTGACGGTGAAGTGCGTCCGCAGCTGTTTTAGGTTGCAGTCTTCTTACAGAGATACCTTATGTATAAACTGACTGTAAAGTGCGTCCGCAGCTGTTATAGATGTAGAAACTGACGGTGAAGTGCGTCCGCAGCTGTTTTAGGTTGCAGTCTTCTTACAGAGATACCTTATGTATAAACTGACTGTAAAGTGCGTCCACAGCTGTTATAGGTTGCAGTCTTCTACAAAGATGCCTTATGTATAAACTGATTGTGAGGTGCGTCCGCAGTTGTTATAGGTTGCAGTGTTCTTACAGAGATGCCTTATGTATAAACTGACTGTGAAGTGCGTCCGCAGCTGTTATATTATGCTTTTTTTTTTAAGGATGCCTTATGTATAAAGTGACTTAGCGATCCATCCTCTTCTACAATAAATATATGTCTTAATATCTCTTTGTGTATAAATTTACTGTAAGGTACGTCCACAGCTCTTATAGTGTGCTGTATACTTACATGAATGCCTTATGTATATATTTACTCAGGGATCCGTTCTCCATTTCTACATTGTATATTCCTCTTTAATGTATGCTTAATGTATATGCTGACTCGGAGGTGCGTCCACAGCTGTTATAGTATGCAGTCTTCTTAACTGACTCTGGGATCCGTCATGAATAATCCTCTTTGATATATGCTTAATATATAAGCTGAATCTAGAGTGCGTCCGCAGTTGTTATGTTATGCAGTCTTTTAAAAAGAAGGCCTAATATATCAAGTGACTCTGAGATGCGTCCTCAATTTCTAAACTGTATATTATTCTCCAATATAGGCTTAATGTATCAACTGACTGGGAGGTGCGTCTGCAGCTGTTATAGTATGCAGTCTTGCAATATGGAGGGATCATGTATTAACTGACTCAAGAATGCGTCCTCGGCTTCTACGATGAACTTTCACCTGTTATACATGCTTAATATATAAGCTGACTCTAGGGTGCGCCCACAGCTGTTATTGTGACTAGGTATACAGTGCTCTTCAATGGAGGCCTAATATATCAAATGTCTGAAATTCGTCCTCGATTTTTATACTGTATATTCCTGTTCAAAATAGGATTAATTAATGTATTAACTGACTGTGAGGTGCGTCCGCAACTGTTATGGTATGCAGTCTTCTTAAATAGATGTCTTATGTATAAACGGACTCAGGGATGCGTCCTCCATTTCTATAATGAATATTCTATTTTAAAAATGCTTAAGGTATTATCTGACTCTGGGGTGCGTCCGCAGCTTTTATATTAAGTGAGTTTGGTTTTACGGCGAATCGACACAAAATGGTCATATATCGCCGAGAGCTTTTATAGTACTATGCAGTCGTCTTCAATGGAGGCTTAATAGATGCGTCCACATGTAGCTTTTAAAGTACAACGAAATCTGAAGTATAATGATTTAATAAATATGCTGAATCTGAATTGCGTTCGTAGCTGAAAAGTTATGGTATATATTCCTCTTTATTATTGACCATTATATTAGGCCCTACTGGATTACGAGGTCCGTAACTCTTCATAACCCTCTTTATAGTGTTTAGTCCGCTTCTATAGTGTAACGTATAGTGTACATTCCTTTCTGTACAAGCTAAAATGTATTTCCTGACTCTAAAGTGCGCCCATAATTGTTGTAGTGGAAGGTCCACTTTAAAATCATATAAACTTGACTCTTTAGTTTCTCAACTTTATAGTTTATTGTCCTTTTTAATAATTACCTCAATAGTGGCCTCATGTATTTAACCTTCTCTGACATGCATCCTTCTCTTCTGTAGCGAACATTTCTCTTTTTAAAGGCATGCTTAGAACTAAATCGAGTACCTGTCAATCATTCATCCAACTCCACCCTATAAATTCACCGCCCCTTACTGTAAGGTGCGTCCGCAGAATCCTAACTGCAAGGTGCGTCTTCGTAAGCCTACCGTGTATGAATAGTGTGATAACACCGTTTTGCTATAACTTATTTCTTAAGTAAACAAAGAAGACAACGGAAACTTATTATAGGTATCTGCGGTTGAAAAGAAAATGAAAGTGCGCTTAACATGTTTTATTGCAATCTTCATTAAACAAAGAAATTACCTCATTTTCAAGTTGCAACTACAGTTTTAATAAATTGACAATTAAGTTCCGTTTTTTTCTTCTAGTATCAGTTGTTATCTACTTAAAAAGGGTTATTAACACGGATTCATTTCAAAGATCAGAAGCACTGTACAAGAAAAAAATCATTTCAACTAGTGACAAAGGCTACTAATTGCTGTTGCCATCAAGTTTTACCTTTACAATTCAAAACAATACATCGCCTGTGAAAATAGAGAAAGTGATTACTGGATCAATCTATACTTACTTATTCTATGGCGAATGTGTCCACGATGTTATATGAGGACCTTTCTTTCTTGTATTTGATCATTTTGGTGTATTCAATAGTAAATTCCTTATATAGTTCATTAACAGCTAATAGGAGAGTGGCAAAGAATTCTGCAAGAATTGCAGTGTACGAAATTATTGGAATGACCATGTATACAGTATATGTTTTGTATAACATTGGAAAAAATACTCATGCAAACAAAGATTTTAACTTTATTTAATATTTCAATATACTGCAAAATATACAAAATTTGAAAATCATAAATACAAATTTATTTACAAGATACACAATTTAAAAGAAAAATATCAGTTTGCTTCGAATGAATAAATATAATACATATAAAAGTGCAATTACATACACCAATACAGACTTCGTTCAACTGTGCATGAGGTATTGAAAATTGCAACACCACCAACACCACTCACGTCCCTAATGGAACTTTATTTATTGCCTCTGTGATACCAAAGGAGCAGAAAGTGTCGAATTATGGATTGCAACTTTCATTTTTTTACTGTTTTAAAACAAATTTGAACAGTATTGGCAAAGCTGTCGAACACAACAAAATATTGATTTAGATTTAAAAGAGACAAACATTCTGAAAGAGTTTGATGAAGATCAAATAATAAATGTGGCCTCCAGAGTGTGAACAATGTTTTTCTATGACTTGCCTTGTGACCTTGTTTAAGACCTCGGGTAAGCAAATTTTGAACTTGACCTAGGTTTTATAGAGAAAAACAAAGGTTTATGAAGTTCAAGTACAAAATGTGGCCTCTAGAATATTAAAAAGGTCTTTCCACGATTTGAACAAGTGACCTAGTTTCTCATCTCATGTTACCAAGTTTTGCGCTTGACCTAGATTTCATAGAGACAATCATTTTGACAAAGTTTTAAGAAGATATCACAAAAAATGTGGCCTCCAGAGTGTTAACAACGTTTTTCTATGATTTGACCTAGTGATGTAGTTTTTGATCTCAGGTAATCCAGTTTTTAATTTGAAATAGAGTTTATAGACACAGATATTCTGACGAAGTTTCATAAATGTCAAACAGAAAATGCAGCCTCTAGAGAGTTAACAAGGTTTTTCTATGATCTGACCTGGGGACTGGTTTTTGACCACAGGTAATCCAGTTTTGAATATTTCCTGGGTTTCATAGAGGCAAACATTCCGACAAGTATTGTGGTGAGGCAGAAAATGTGATCTCTACATTTAAACAATTTTTTTTTCTATTGAATTGACCTAGTGACCCAATTCTAAGCCCAAGATGACCCAATAACAAACTTTTTCAAGATGTTTTTGAGGGTGATATTCTGACCAAGTTTCATTACAATTTTGATAAAATTGTGACCTCCAGACTGCTAAAAGTCAAATTGTCAATGACAGACAACAATGAACACAGGGTGACCACAATAGCTCACCTTGACCATTTTGTGCTTAGGTGAGCTAAAATCTTAACAAACAATATAGGCACAATGACTTTGTCAAACTCTCCAGCAAACCCAATAGGTTGTACAAAATATCACATGATATGTGGCACAGAATAAATCACTATAATTGAAATGAGCAACATTTTACAGAATACAAAATGAGAATGTCAAAGGAGACTTATTAGAAATTATCTGAGGTAGCTTACATTAAAAACATCTGCAATAAACATTTCAAAATAGACCATAATCAATTAGTAAGACAGCCAATGCTCGACTATTCAAATTGTTGTCCAAGAAGCTGGAATATCAACCTTTCTATAGAGTGTAAATCTAGTATCTATATTAGTTTTGAAAACAGTAAGTTATATGCAAAACTTAAACCAGGATTTTCTGTGTCCAAAAGAGGGCATAATTTGGTAAAAATGCATGTCAAAGTTATGGGACTTGATGTTGTCACCTAGTTTTATAACCCCAAAGACACATGTGAAGTTTCAATTGAATATCTACATTAGTTTTGGAGACAGTAACATGCATGCAAAACTTTAACCAGGATTTTCTATGTCCAAAAGGGGGCATAATTTGGCCAAATTACATGTCGAGAGTTATAGGACTTGACCCAGTGAGGTTGGTAATTGAGCTAGAAAAAGAAAAGATAAGTTTCAAAGCTATATGCCTTTAAATGACAGCTGTATGTAATTGCATGCAAAACTTAAACCAAGGTTTGATGCCGATGCTGATGCAAACACCAGGGTGAGTAGAATAGCTCGGAATATTCAGCTAAAAAGTATTTTTTGATTACTTTAAGTAGCATGTAAGCCAGATTCAGGCATAAGTATTATGCAATATTTTCAACAACATAGAAAATATGATAAACTTGAATGATATGATTACTTGAAATCAATATAATACCTCTTAAACCAATGTAAAACTTTACACCAATTAATACCAAATGCAATTCATGCGGTCATACAGTTTTATTGCAACGCATTTTAATTATTACTTCATAGATTGCACATTCTTAAAGTGCAATTTTCTTTCCCTTTATTATTCTTTCTTTATAATGAGAAAGTGTTGTTTTTTTCTAAATCTCTCCAAATATCTGCCGGCTTTACAGTGTAAAACAGCAATCTGATGTTAGAAACAATTACTTTATATGTATCATTTTTCTCAGAAATCAAAGACGCCAACAGCACCTCCGAGTCTTGCATAGTCACTAGCATGCTGGGCTGTAACAAAGACTTGTCTCTGAAAAGAAAGTAAAATAATCAATTTAGTGTTTTCTTGGTTTATCATTTTCCAATGACCATGTCATTATTGCATTCCCTTGGTCTTGAAATCAACAGACTAATAAATAATGTGTAAAATTACGATAACAGGAAATGCACACTCTACTAAAAAATACAATTATGCAATTTTTCTTTCAAAGCTGTTAGTCTGTTCATGTTTAACATGAAGGTACAAATGTACCTTAGTCTTCATTCTTACTGTTAAGGACTATACATTTAGTTTAGTATTTAGGACTAAACATGAAGTTCAGTACTGACTATACATGTGGTTCGGTAGTTAGGACTATACATGTCATACAGTATTAAGGTCCATATGAGTAGTTATTTAGGACAATAAATGCACTACAGTATTTAAGTCTATACATGTAGTGTATTATTTAAGACTTTAAATGTAATACAGTATTTAGGATGACATGCTATACAGTATTTAGGACGACATGCCATACAGTATTTAAAACTACATGCAATACAGTATTTAGGATGACATGCCATACAGTATTTAGAACTATATGCAATACAGTATTTAGAATGACATGCCATACAGTATTTAGGACGACATGCCATACAGTATTTAGAACTACATGCAATACAGTATTTAGAACAACATGCCATACAGTATTTAGGACGACATGCCATACAGTATTTAGAACTACATGCAATACAGTATTTAGGAGGACATGCCATACAGTATTTAGAACTACATGCAATACAGTATTTAGGACGACATGCCATACAGTATTTATAACTACATGTAATACAGTATTTAGAATGACATGCCATACAGTATTAGGACGACATGCCATACAGTATTTAGAACTACAGGTAATACAGTATTTAGAATGACATGCCATACAGTAAAAGGACGACATGCCATACAGTATTTAGAACTACATGCAATACAGTATTTAGGGCAACATGCCATACAATATTTAGAACGACATGCCATACAGTATTTAGCATGTTTAGGACGACATGCAATACAGTATTTAGAACTACATGCAATACAGTATTTAGGACGACATGCCATACGGTATTTAGAACTATGTGCAATACAGCATTTAGGACTACATGCAATACAGTATTTAGGACTTCACATGTTGTTTTGTTTTTTTTATTTTAACATCGCACCGACACATGATAGGTCATATGGCGACTTTCCAGCTTTAATGGTGGAGGAAGACTCCAGGTGCCCCTCCGTGCATTATTTCAGCACGAGCGGGCACCTGGGTAGAACCACCGGCCTTCCATAAGCCAGCTGGATGGCTTCCTCACATGAAGAATTCAACACCCCGAGTGAGGCTCGAACCCACATCAATGAGGGGCAAGTGATTTGAAGTCAGCGACCTTAACACACTCAGCCATGGAGGCCCCGACTTTACATGTGGTACAGTATTCAGACTATACAGTATTTAGGACCCTACATGTGGTACTGTATTTAGGACTATACATGTGGTACAGTATTTAGGACTATACATGTAATACAGTATTTAGGACTATATATAATACTGTATTAAGAACGACATGCAATACAGTATTTAGGACTATACATATGTTACAGTATTTAGGACTATACATGTAATACAGTATTTAGGACTATACATGTAATACAGTGTTTAGGACTATATATAATACAGTATTAGAACGACATGCAATACAGTATTTAGGATTATACATGTACATGTAGTTCAGTGTTTACTCAGTTACTAGCATTTCCAGGAATTCAGTTCCTTACTGAGCATCTGAAAATTCTACTATCAAAGGCTGAGTTGAATAAGGTTATATGGGCTAATTTCAACAATTCAGGACCAACTTAAGTTGGAACAAGGGGCTGCGTTCAATAAATGCTTGATGCCCCCCGGTGGCATCCTTGTCGATACAAAGCAACCTAAGTCCAAAACGAGGTCAAGGTCAAGGTCAAACTGAGGTCAGGTGATGTTTGAAGATGAGGAATGGTCACAGGTTGAATCTGTATTAGTATCAATTCATTTTGTAAGCGGTATTGATGTTAGACGAAACGGTCCCATTTGGTTAACCAAGAGATGGCCCATATAAAGTAACCTAAGTCCAAAATGAGGTCAAGGTCAAACTGAGGTCAGGTGATGTCTGAAGATGAGGAATGGTCACAGGTTACATCTGCATTAGTATCAATCAGTCATTCTAGTAAGGGGTATTGATGCTAGACGAAACGGTCCCATTTGGTTAACCTCGTACGGACGGACGAACGGACAGACAGGACAATCACTATATGCCTCCCGCATCAGTAGATGCCAGGGGCATAAAAACATGACCCGAGTAAAACTCACTTTGTTTGTTGAATTTAAAAAGGCAAAATTTGTCCCAAATCTTGTTTTCTCCTTTAAGCCAGTCCACTGAAGAACATAATCAGCCTAAAATCAAATAAATAAATTTCAGAGACTAACATTATCAAGTGTAACTTATCAAACTTGACTAGACTACAACTG
>NW_026459633.1:0-22766 GCF_021730395.1 Mercenaria mercenaria
TCCGGCCATAATATAAATACAGATAAAACAAAAGTTATATGGTTTGGAGCACGAAAGTATAGTCCAATGGTTCTCTGCCCAGAATATAACTTATCTTGGGAAAACACTGTTTTTACCGTACTTGGGGTGAAATTTTCTGTTAATCTGAAAGACATGGTAAATATTAATTATGATGCTAAAATTGAGGAAATCAAAAAGCTTTTCTCTTGCTGGTCAAAAAGAGTGATCTCACCATTAGGAAAGCTTGTAGTGATAAAAACATTGGCTCTCGCCAAACTAAACCATTTAATCTTAGCAATACATAATCCTTCACAAGAAAAACTTAATATAACGCAAAGGTTATTTTTCAATTTTCTTTGGAATAATTCTAAAGATAAAGTAAAACGAAGCACAATTACACAGGAATACAAATACGGTGGCCTTAAAATGATTGATATTAAGACTTTTGTTCATAGTTTAAAAGCCACTTGGTTAAGACGTTTGTTAGACATGAATAATAAATTCAGTCACTAGGTTGAATACATTTGTCCGGCTTTACAAGACATTTATAAATATTGCTCAGACTATACAAAAAGAAAGATGCTTCAAGAGCAAAATCCTTTTTGGAAAGATGTGTTATCTAGTTATCTTTCTCTAATGTTAAATACAAGTCCCACGTGCAGTAGCCAATTTAGCGCGGTTAATCTGTGGTATAACCCAAGTATTAAGGTCGGGGGTTCAAGTGTATGTTATAGAAGATGGCTTGCAAAGGGTGTATATTTTTTAGGCGATCTCATTAATGCCGCAGGAAGTTTTTTCACATATTACGATTTTATTTCCAGTTATAACATTAGGACTAATTTTCTAGAGTACAATGGCCTTTTGGCATCCGTCAGGCGTTTCCTCGAAGTTAAGGGTATGGGATACTTACCTGTAAAAAGCTACAATCCGCTTATACCAATAAGTCTTGCTTTGTTAAAGAAAGATAATAAAGGTTGCAGATCAATCTATAAGCAGATAAATAAAAGGGGAGAGTACCCAAAATCATTTCTAAAATGGCAAAATGAGTTAATCGATTTACAAGTTAATAATATACCTAATTATTCAATATATGACATCGTTTTTAGAATTACTAAAGACCCAAGTTTCAGTATAGGATAAACCATAGAATTTTAGCCACAAACTATTTATTAAAGAAAATAAATATAACTGGTAATGATAGCTGTACATTTTGTAACAATTTCCAAGAAACCATAATACATTTATTCTGGAACTGTGAGATAACTAAGCTTTTTTGGACCCAACTATTAAATTATATAAGAAATAAATGTAACATTAATTTAGCAGAATGGAATCCTTCAGATATTTTGTTCGATAATAGAAAGTTCGATGTACCTATTAATATAATTCTGTTGCAGGCCAAACACTTCTTATATTATAACAAAATACAAGGTCAGATGCCACCAATCGATGTATTTAAAAGAAAAATGATCTCTTACTACAAAACGGAAAGATATATTGCTTTCAAAAATTTTGAAATGACTAAATTTGAAACTCTATGGGGAAAATATAAAAATCTTTTTCAAGAGTAATACATTGAAGATTTTTTCAGTGAAACACAAGGTTAAATAACTTCCAAAACACTATAAAACGATATAGAATATATATGAAAGAATATACTTGTAAGCTTTTACTGTTGACATTATGTTTCTTTTGTATCACATATAAGATGCCCCCTCTACGTGTCCAGACCAACCCAGGCTTTTCATTTCTCACTCTCTTTCGCCCGAAACTTGTTGTTTTTGTTTTACATAAAATATTTACAATCACATAGAAAGTAAAAGTTTTTTGTTTCGAACTAAGGCCTTTTTATATTCGAAATGCAGATTTATTAAATTGCTAGACAACGGAAGACAGTTTATAAAATTAACTAATATTATGAATATAACCTTTTTATGAAGTGCATAATTAAACAGATTAAGTAAATACATTTTTGTATAGTTTAGCTGTTAAATAAAGATTCACTATAATTGTATATTAAGAAGGTATTAGTCCCTATTGTCAAAAAAAATCCCCGAGAATTTTATTACAACAGTTCATTAGCTAATATGATTATATTTTAGTTGTAATAGCAATCATGTTACTTTTTATAAGATGTGATGGGGGATGGATCCCCGACCCTCACACATCTATGACGGGGACAATAAATGGGTCACCTCGGTAGCCGAAATTAAAAAAAAATAATAATAATAATATGAAACAAGTTTGAGCACTCGCTCTCTGCAAATAATTTCACACCTTTATTTTTTTGTATTATTTATTTATTTATTTATTATTTAATTATTTTATTATTTTATTTTATTTTACATGTTATGTCTTTCTTTTATCTTTTAAATAATCACTGACAGATTTATGAAAATAGTAAATTTCAGTCAAACCTTTGTGAGTAACTGATAAAATTCCAATTAAATCACACTACACTGTTAAACATCTTAATGCTGACAAAACTTATATCAGACAATGATCATTTAGCACTCGGATCCCACATTAATGAAGACATAGATAATTTCTGTTTGTAATTTAAAACAAAGCAGAGATATGACCAGAAATAAGTGTTTAGTTGCTACAGGTGTTCAGATGACATAATATACTTAGGATAGGTATGAAAAAGATCAGATTTTTTTTCTGTTAAAGAAAGAACAAGTAAAAAAGTCAAATGTTTCAATGTCTATTACAGCTAGTACAAATGAAAATGTAAGTCCAAAGTATTTAAAGAAAATTGATACGGAACACACACTCTGATTTTACTTGATCTATAGGAGATAAAACTCAATAAATGAGATATAACCAACACTAATAATTTCACAACTACAAATATTTTCTCAGTATGCGAGCAAGTTTAATTTATCTTTTGTCATACCTTTCATTATTACACATAAAATGTATAGCACTTCTCAGAATTGTTCTAGTGTTATGATATACTAGTTGTACATATTATAATATTTATGATCAATACAATACTAAATATGAAATTCTTGCAATGTTTAAGTGTAATGGTAAACTAAAGAATTTACTCAACAGTTTATAAAGTATAATGGTATAATAATGTTATGCACAACAGTTAATAATGTGTAATGGTATATACTCATGGTATATACACCATAGTTTTTAAGACAGTGTAAATATGATGGTCAGATAGTATACTATACAATGCTATTCTAGTAGCATAATGTACTAAACAGTACATAATTAGTATAGCATTTATGTAGAATTACTTGTTTGTTAATTTTTGTTTGTTCTTCTCTGTTATAACCTGAATTTCTATTTATTTGACATATACACTTCAAATGAAATATATAAATTCACACAGATTTTCGTTTTTAGTTACGATATTTGGTAACGCATACTTGATAACGTAAAGCACATACCTATAAGTGACACTTTTACCTACAAAATATAAATCTGTATATTCTGTCTTTAAATATATTGACATATTGTGTAGCTATTTAACCATTTGCGACTAATTATAGTGCCAGTCAGTATTTTCTCAAAAATATATATGGTAACGTATTAAGAAGGCTGTAACGTAAAGGGAACCCGACTGCCAGAAGGCAGAATTTCTGAAATGATAGCTCATACTACATATATGTATAGGCTTTAAGAAAATCATAGTGTAGAAATATCCCTAGAGGGGGAGGGGGGAGGGGGTTTATTGCCAGCTCAAGGTCTACAAATAACTCATGAAGTTTGGTACAGTTGGCGCAATACCATGAAATATATCCCAGATCTAGTTATTTTGAATACAGGCTGTCATTTGCGTACAAAACCTTTAGCATAGCCTCGTACTTTATCTTTGAATAATGTTTTTATCCGCTGCACAATGTCAATTTCACGATATACAATGTCAAAGGCGTGGCAAAGCCTGATACTATTAGCTTTACTTTAAAAAAATAACAATTCATTAACAAAATTTCTGCAGTAAAATACAAGTTTTATAAATACGTGTATATCATTTTCTGCCATTTATAACACATTGAGCTGTTTTATAATAATTTGGAGAATACGTAATTATACACATTACGAAAGAATTCTGTAGCTTTGATCTAGTACAACTCGGTCTCGGATCAATTTGTTTCCGGCAGACGTATATAACTATATTGATTTAGGACTCTGGTGAAAGCAGTTCATCTAGGCACATGGCAAAAAGACAAAAGACTGACACTGTTGCAACTGATGTTCAAGAACCTGGTAGAGCGACAGATCACACCCCCTCGAATCTCATGATTGACGTAATGAATGCTGCTACACGTACACCAGACATGAATTTAGTTGAATTTGAAGATGATATTTCCGGTAGAATTTAGTTCTATATTTTATAAGCATTACTCTCCTTCTACGTAAGAAAAATCAACAAGTGCAAACATTGCTATTTAAAAATTATAAGAAGATCCGTTGAAAGCAAAGCAACGCATTAAAGCAAAAGTATTAGCCATTTGAGTCTACTGAGTTTGTTCATGAGAGGTACGGAACTGTACAGCTTCTCCCTAGCATTAAATATTAAACGTACTCGATACTCCAAAAGAACAACTTAATCATTCTTATGGGTCTTTCCTTATACTAAACAAGCATGTTGTTAATTTTGGATATTGAACACTTCTTTAAAAAATGAAAATTCTTTTCTTGTAACACTAAAAAAACATGTTTTATATTCTACTTATAATGATTTTCAGATTTTGAAATAATACCAGGATCAACGCCTCTTTCTGACTCAGATGTTCCTCCAAGGATAGCGAAGATATTTCCGGTATTATTGTTTTAAATTTGATAAAAACTAAACAATCTGCTCTCCTCCTAGTTAGAAAAGAGAAGTGCAAACACGTTATAATTTACTATTGAATATAACATAAAAGAAGATCCTTGAAAGCAAAGCAATGCATCAAAGCAATCCAGTTTATGTGAGGTACTGAAGTATCTCCCTAGCATTAACCTAATATTCTATCTATATAAAAACAGTAGCCTGTTATTCTAGTTATCTTGCAACACATGTATAATTCTAAATATGTTTATTGAAAATGTTTACTTCACAAAAAAAAAGTCCTTCCCATCAGGCCTTCGACTGGCATGGGTCGCTCAAGGAGAAATAAAAATATTTTATATTTAACCAAAATTCAATCCATTTTTAATGAAATAATTGCATAATACGTAGCTCTGTATTCATAAAATAATTTTAAAAGAAACTATATGACCAGTTTATAAAAAGTGCGCTGTAATTATTGGTAAATAAAGGTAAAATTTCTAAAAATTAGACTGATACCAACATTGTGTGAAACATGCCGCCCATGAAAACTCTTGACAGAAGGAATCATTGTTAGTAGTCACTCCCGTCCCGTAGAATGGTCTTAAGGACACGTGCCATTTAAAGACGTGAACTTAAGGTATAATTGATCTGAACTTTGCGTATACCTAAAACTGTTTAGAATTCCGCTTAAGTCGATGTAATAGTCAACGTGCTGGGTGCGTTAGGGATGTCGTACTTATGAACAGTCTGCAATTATTTTGCTTGGTTGCTCTCTGTGCTTCCAAATGATCTTTTCATAGATTTTATTGAAATTCAAAGAGTTGATGTAAAAAAAAGTCCATCAATATTTTACATTGACGTAGTACAAAACATTGTCAAGCACAAGTTCGGGCTATCGTCATAGTGAATACAGGATAAAATGTTTATTGTCTCGAAGTCATCATTGACATTGTTCAGTTATTTCTCTATTGGGCGATTATTTTAACTTTAATCAGATGTAACTTACCAGATGCAAAATATCTCAATATTTTCTTCTTTTGCAGAAATATTTACACAGACGGTCTGGTGTGGGAATAGCTGGGGAAAGTATGGTGGATAACGACAAGCCAGCAGGCAATATCCCCGGAAAGTTTACAAAGAATGTATTCGAAAAGAATTAGAAAAACTCAATTACTAATTGAAAAATTAAGTAAAATTGTCATCTGAATGTGTAGTATTGTGTCATAATTCAAAGGCGAGGTTCAAAAATACCATGGAAGTGTTGTCATATTTTTATTTTTTGGTCCTATTTCAGTGAAATTCGAAAATATGATCGATGAGAACCATGGATTTTCCCCAATTAGATTAATCAACATCTGATAAAAGGAGGTAATCCAAAAGCAAAAAAGTATTTCCCCCCAATTCTGCACTTAAAATTCCAAAATGAGTGTTACCATTTAGGGTCTGAGCTGCTTTAGAATAGCTTTGCAAATTTTTATGTATATTTTGGTTATTAAAACAATAGTTGTACTGTTGCGCAGTTATAGAAATGCAGTCCATTGATATTTTACACACAAAAAATATTTTTTACACCTTCCTAACATATAAAAACTCTATGTGATATAGATAAAATGGGACAATGAACGCAGCAATCTATATCAAGAAGCTTTTTAATTACAATATTGTATTCTGACCTCTGAACCGCGAGCTGTTAACGATACCCTTCTGACCACTTTTTAATCTCCCGTACCACTATAATGACGAAATGACTAAATACTAGTAATCGCGTATTGCAGTAGCAATACAGCTAGAAGTCCCCTTCCGGTGAATTTTTTTTTTTTAACTTGACCTTAAATAGTGACCTTGAACTTTGACCGGCAACCATGGGTCATGTGCACGACACATAGTCTAATCATGGGGAACATTTATGTGTAGTACTAACAAAATCCTTCAATGCAATTAAATGTAACTTTTTTACTTGACCTTGAACAGTTACCTTGATCTTTAACCGAATAGCATATATCATGCATTGACACATTGTCTCATAAGGAACGTTTGTGTTTAGCACTAAGATAGTCGATTAATGCATATGAAAGGTATGGAGCAGAAACAATCTTTACTTCACCTTCAACAGTGACCTTGACTTTTGATCTACACGCATATATCATGTACGTGTATAATTAAAATATTGCCCTCTATTCATAAACCAAGTTTTATGAATCTAGCTTGAACACTTTTTGCGTTATCGTAGGGTCCAGATTTGCGGACAGACAGACAGACTGTTTGATGGTATTCCTATATTCCTCCTTGTATTTTCTTGACAGCGTTTTCCCTAAAACCTGCAACATAACGTTTGTCTTTTTGCTTGATTTTTTGTTCAAAACACAAAATAATATTATCCATCCAACACTGATTTTCAGGCGTTCGGACCAAAGCAATAAAAAATAGTCTAACGATAAATTGACAATATTGGTCTAACGCTAACATTTCACGTAAATAATCACAGGATTAAAGAAAACGTAGTGGCAAGTTGAAAAAGAACAAATTGGCCCGGATGACCTTACCAAAACTTCATGATTCGATTCCAAATGTGACTGACCATCAATGCTGAAATACTGAATAATTATTTGAAAATAGCTATTAACTTAAGATTTAGTTTAAAACATGCAATTTAGATATAAATGAGACACAAAGTGTCATTAGACTGAAAACTTTTTGTGAACACGGGGTCTGATCTACGTACTAATTATTGATGACATGTGAAGAAACGAAAGTAATTTTCCGGGTAATTATTTAACACCTCGAGGAAAAGGAATGTCACTATTTAGTTATGGATGAAACAAATTTTATGTCTCTAGTTACGGGCCTCCATGTAGCGTGTTTACCGATTTTCCATCTAGCAATATCACCTTAGAACACAATTTTTTGATGATTTAATAACTTGATAGCGTTTGAACATACTTAAAACAACACACACAATTATTTTGTTCAGAAAGCAGGCATTTTTAAAAATTCAATATATTTAAGGGTCTGCCCGACCGTAAGTCCATCATAACTGACGTGACCCCGACATGCCCACTAACACATGTCTGAAAAGTTGTTTTGGATTTCGAAAGAAGAGGGTATTGGAATGGTAGAGATGTTGAAAACAGCCTTTGCCAAAGGGGTTCAATGATATTGGAGTTTTGCCTGGTGGTGAGGGTGTTGTGACGAAGGGCTATATTGCCAAGGGCCAGCTAATACCCTTACATCAAAGTTTTTGTTTGGTAGATGATGGGTTCACTTTGGGAATGGCTCAACTGCAACTTACTGAAACAATAGATGCATTTATCAAAGATAATTTATTGCATATATATGTCATATCATGTCTAAATATATCGATGCATAAAGACTAAGTGCAATGAAGCAAATCAGTATTCATACAAACAAGTAAATGGTATAGAGTAACATATACATTGATAGTTTATGATTATTTACAAAAGCTTTCTTCATGACTAATTATTTATAGAATATACTAATTAGACTAGCTGCACAAGGTTTATGTAACAAAGATCTAGGAATGAACATCATAACACTACTAACCTGAAACAATAGATGCATTTATCAAAGATAATTTATTGCATATATAAGTCAAGTCAAGTCAAATAGTTTATTTACGTCTCTTCATACGTATAGCATGGTAAAACATTATAATATTACAATATTTTCAAAAAAACACGTATGCCTTTCTATACAGAAATATAAGAGACAATGTGATCTATACACATTTACATATTCTAAAACCTAATATCTATTAAGATGACTAAGTCACCAACATAAAACTATTAAAATCTTTATATGCAGAAATACCTTCAAAAGGTTACTTACATAAAATTAAGAAGCATGAGGAAACTGTGAATCTATCTGTGTCTAGGTGCAGATAATTACTGTAGGGAAATTTGTGTCTAAGATGTTATATGGAAATTTGAATCTATATGTGACCAAATAAAGTTAATAAGCGCTGTCAGAGGACAGCAACGCTCAACTATTCGACAGCCTTGTCAACTGAATGAAAATTAAAGTCAGTAAAGGGGCATAACCTGTAAAATTCCATAACAGGGTTAAGGAACCTGCACAATGCATATCAACTCATGACATGGACAACTGCGTGAAGTTTCAATCCATTCCTACTCAGATATCAGCTTACTTATAAAACTTCCTCAAAAAAAAATATTAAGTTGATAAAGTGGGATAATTTTGCAAAAAGCAAAACAGAGTTATGGAACCTGTGCAATGTAAGTCAGTTTATCACATTGAATAAATAAGTGAAGTTTCAATTAATGGCCACAAGCTAAGGTAAAAAAACCCAAAAAAAATTAACCAAATCAGGACACCGACATGGATGCCGACCCAGCCGAGCTATAAACTACTTAATACATAGACAGAAAATAAATGCCAAAAGTATTGTTAATAAATCATTTATTGTATGTAAGTTGTATCAAGTAAGATTTGATATATATTTGTAGATTTGTTCAATGTTCCCTCATACTATTTTCCTAAACTACAAGTGACAATGTTAAAATATTAGCATTATTTACTATAAAATAAAATTTTCCTATGCTTTAAAATATTAAAACAAGCTTTGGCTGTATACTTTACTATATTTGTGTCAGTGAATAATACACAGAATTTCTCTTCATCAGATAAATTATCAAAACCATTTAAATTTCGTCTGGTATGTGTATACAATTCCTCCCTTACAGATGAATATAATGGACAATTTAGTAGAACATGTTTTTCATCTTCAATACAATTTGAACAATTGAAACAAGTTCGTTCATTTACGTCTACATTTTCATATCTCCCTGTTTCTATTCTGATGGGTGCTACACCACATCTAAATTTTGCCATAGCACTACGGAAGTGGAATGGTAATGACTCTTTAACATAAAATTCAGTTTCAAAATTAGTTTTTATACATTTGTATGTTCTTAATTTATTACAACCTTTTCCTCTTACTGACTCATCACGTGGTACTGATTGTTTCCATTTATCAATTTCAATCTCTAAAAGCTTATTTTCTAACCCGTCCACAAAAGTCTTAGTACAATGCTGTAAATGTATATTATCTGCACCAACAATGCCAATATTACTAAACATTTGACAGATGCGAAAAATACTGTTTTTACATCTAATATTGGATGATGCTTTTACCCAGTTAAAAACTTTTTTATTTAATCTTGAATCATGCATCTTCAAAAATCTACAGTACTGTCTTGCCACTGCACCCCATTGTTTAACAAATACTGGCTTCCAGCCCATGTCCCCAATTACAGCTGCATTTGGTGTGTATTTCCCTACTCCAAGAAAATATCTCATGGCTCTGTTATGAACAGAATTTATACACGAGTAAGATTTATTGCCCCATATGGGAGCTGAATAACATATAACAGGTAAAACCATTGTATCATAAAGTTTTGAAAATGTTGAAAAGTTGAAACCTCCAAATGTTTTACATTTTGAAATAACTAGACCAAGTGCTCTACAAGCTGACATGGCTACATTTTTTGCCAATTCTGTATAATCTAGAAATTCGTTTAGTAAAACACCAAGGTATCTGTAACTATGTACAATATGTAGCGGAAATGCTCCCAACTTAAATACAATACTCGTTTGTTCGCAACTAGGTGTTCTAAAATGAATTATGTTTGATTTGTTACAATTGACAGTCATACTATTATTTATACACCAAACATGTAAAATATCTAGTAGCTTTTGTAAATCTTCTGGAGTTTCAGCCAGAATTACAACATCATCTGCAAACAATAAGATACTTATCAACTCGTCATCTATTGTGATTCCAATATTTGTTTCTTTAATAGCAGTAACCAAGTCATTAATGTACAAGTTGAAAAGTATTGGCGACAACGGGCAGCCTTGTTTCAAGCCACAATTTACTTCAAACCAAGGAGAATCAAAGCCATTTAACCTTATACAGCACTGAACATCTATATACAAAGAAACCACAGAATTTAGAATTTTGCCATTTAGACCAGTTTCTTGTAGTTTTGTCCATAATTTAGCCCGAGGGATATTATCATATGCCTTTTTGAAATCAATGAAGGCAGCATACGTACTTTGTTTCTTTAATTTCCTTGTTTCTACAATATTCGTAAGTGTATGGACATGATCTATCGTACTTCTATTTTTAACAAAACCATTTTGCTCATCATGAAGGATATTTTCATGATCACAGAATTTAGTAATTCTTTCGTTTAAAATACTACAATAAATTTTATACATTGAAGGTGCAAGAGTTATGCCTCTGTATGATAGTGGGTCCCTTGGGTCTGAAGTTGATGACTTTTGTACAGGTGTAATTATACCCTTGGACCATGCTGATGGCACTATACCTGTATTAAGACACTGATTAAAAACAGCATAAAGAGTATAAAGAGCTGAATCATTTTTTAATAACTCAACTGGTATATTATCATGACCAGGAGCTTTACCAGATTTTGCCTGAGAGATAGCTCTAAATGTCTCTTCAACCGATATTACTGAATTCGGGTTAAAACCACCAGAGTCATCAGCTTCATTACCGTTTGTATCAACTTCAAAATTAAAGCAACTATTCCCATCGTCTGTATTCAGAAGGCCAGAAAAGTCCGACGCCCATTTGTCCAACACAACCCTAGGATTTTTACAAATTGACCCGTCAGACAAAACTGTCTCAAAAGGGATATTTTTAACTCTTTCATTACCAATACCTATCTTACCAATTTGTTTCCAAAATTCGTTTGGTTTAACAGCTCACAGGTTATCAATATCATTTTGAGCCTTTTTAATATGCTCTCTTTTGGCCTTCTGAACACAACGATCAAAATATTTTCTTTTATCAATATAGACCTGTTTAAATATTTTCTTATTACTAGTTTTACATTTCAACCATTCCTTTTCAGCTTTACTCATTTCAGTCCACAAATCAGATAATTCATTTGTCCACCACGGTTTATTTTTACGGTGCCTTTTGTTAGTATGTTTTGACGATGTATATCTCACAATTCTACATTGTAATTTATTACACATTTCATTGTGGACAATTTCCACAAGTTGATCATATTGAGAAGTAAGTACTTGCTGATTGATATCTGCTTTTTCTAAATTATCTACGACACTATTTAAATCACTTACAACATCATATCCTGCTAAAAAATCTACAGGAGGATTTCTTGTATCAAATATCGATTTAGTGTTTATAATATTTTCATCTATACATTCCTCATTACTAACATCAAAACAAACATCAAAGGAAAATATCCACCTCAAAAATGAGTGGTCAGGTTTAACTGTACATGCATTTACTTTTGAGAAACACCCTGTATCTGTCATTAAATCTGTAGTTCTAATAACTTCAAATTTATTAAAATTACACAAATGTTCATAAGGAACAAGACAAAAATCTACTACAGATGCTCCTTGTGGACCAATAAAAGTAAAATCATTTTTAATTGTATTTCTACCATTCAAAATGCATAAATTTGTGTCTATTAAAAAATCTGTTAAACAAGAACCATAAAGGTTTTGAGAGAAGTCTATAACATATATATGTCATATCATGTCTAAATATATCGATGCATAAAAACTAAGTGCAATGAAGCAAATCAGTATTCATGAACATCGATATAAAAGCCATGGGTGAAAGGTTAGCTTTTGTTAGCGGAGGGGTAGTATAACAGGATAACGGGAATATTGTATGTGTGGCGTATAGGATCATTGTTGAGTATCACTTATCTTAAAGCTGTCACTCTTTTATAAAAGGATAGCTTTAAACAAAAATTCAATAACCAATTTTAATTCACTTATATTTCCATTTAGCTTTTTACTTTACGACATTGTCTTAGTCTGTCTTGGAGAATGTTTTGTGTTGATGAACCAGCCGACTGATGTTGTTTGGATTTTGACTGTGGTTGTATGTTTTTTAAGTTACCTGAGGCAGGCATGTCTGAAATAACTAGAATAATGAACGGCCCTTACAGCATAATCGTTGTACTGCTGAATCATAGATAATGCAAACTGGAAGTGTTACTTCGAATATAGTAGTCACTATATGATCAATAGTTATCACATATGAACACTTCTTTTTCATTTCTTCTGCATTTCCTTTTTTCACCAAAATTGTGTCTTAAATGTGAACTCTTGGATTCAGTTTTGATATATTGTTGCGAAGGTACAATTCCATTTTAAGGTACTTCTAGTATTTGACTTTTTTTTTCACCAAAGGATGTGTCTTCAATGTGTTCTTGGATTCAGTAATGTTATATTTTCTGGAGTCCATTCAATTAAATTCCGCTTAAGCTAGTGCAAGTGGGATTGAAGGGTATTGTAATGTAGGGATAACGCATGTTTTTTCGTGTTATAACATCTGCAGAATCCCGAGGAATTTGTTGGTACCCGTGCCCGTTAGGGCGAGGGTACCAACGATTCCCGAGGAATTCTGAGGCTATTCTAGCATAAAACTCGTAAAAATTAGGTAAATGAATAGTTTGTTCCTCAACGTCATTTAATTTCCATGATATGCGCGGTAAAGACTACGTTGTTTTTTTCACGTTGACGTCATTTCCTTTTGAATTATCCGTTTTGGGGCCGTAATAAGTTTACACTTTGCCACGGAACGCGCATATATAAAAAAAAGTGTTATAACAGCGCGTGAGCGCGAGAATCTCTCTGTTAACACACATTTTTGGGAAGCGAAGCCTTCACAAAGTCACCGAACTACCTATACCGACACTGGTGAATATTTACTTACAAATGCCGTTACTTCCTTTCTCCGTACATACGCTATAAAAGTAGTTCAGTTTTTCTATGAAATTCAAGGGTCTGAGAGTAAACATATTGATACCATTTATTTAGCTTATGCAATAGATGTGAACTCTTACGATTTGTAAATGAAAAATATGGCAGCTCTCTGTTATCCTTTCAGATAGCATTAGAAAATTTTACATAATGAAGGTAAATCAATTCGCCTCCTATGAATGAAATATCCGTATGAATGGAACTATTTCGTCTTTGGTAAGGTAAAACTCACTGACATAATACACAAAACATGTAATAAGCAGAGATATAGCTAATAAATCATGCGAAATGTAAGACGTATTTAACAAAAATATACATCGAATTAAAATTTAATCGAAACACTTAGATAAATAAATGTTGAATGCTGAAACGGGAGTGCAGCGACCACTTCGTAAATAGCTTATGACCTCGGTCTAAAAATAGCTCATTTAAACAAAAGCTTCATTCATAACAAATGTCGACATGAATTATAGTGCGCATTATTGATTATATGTTTAATAAAATTGTTACTTTTACTAGGTATGAATTTTTGCATATAATACAACAAATAATGAGAACAAAATATGATTTTATCCTAGATCTACCCTCATTCAAGATATAGCACAAAATCAGCCTGCCTAATAAACTTTGCTTTATCTAGTCAGTGTCAAGATATCACTTTTGCGGGAACTTTTGAAATCACATATTTTATCAACATTTTGCATTGAAACCGTCACCATTGCATTGGAAATGCTTGAACTTGGAAAATGAGTGGTCAAATTACTGTATAGGTTTTTATCCAGAAACAAAAAAGTTATTGCAATTTTTCAATTTTTATACACAAATAGAATTGCACTTGCAAACGTCATATATGACGTCAAGTCTGCATGCTGTTGCTCTTTCCAACGACATTTTCCGCTATTTTCTGAACAGGTAGGATAAATAGAATATTACATTACTGTCTGAAAAATTTAAATTTATTAGGCTCGTCTACGAAAAATATAAGGATCGGCACAGCTTCACCTAATATATTTTCTTCCACTCGCCTAATAAATTAAATTTATCAGACAGTAACCTTATAAGGTTCTTTCACTGGTTGTAGGTGCAGATGGGAATTTCCGGCCTGTTTAGGCGGTAACGAGGTTCCTACCGAGTTACCGCCTAAACAGTTACCCGAGAGCCGGATATTCTCATCTGCACCTACAACCAGTGACAGAATCTTTTTCTTGCATACCGATTTCAAGATATTATAATAAAAATGAAATCAGTCGAATGGCTTTCTTTTTAGAACTATTTCTTATAGAAGCGTATTTAAACAAAGCGCGGGAAATCAACGTCCGTAAACAGGAAAGACGTCATGACGTTTCAAAGACAAATAACAATGTTTAGTTCCGGTTTTCTTTTATCAGTTCCAGCGTAACGTTATGAATATTTTATAAAATAACGTGTTTTGAATCGAGAAATATACTGTCAGGAACAAAGAGGAACTGTCAAGGTATTGGATTTTTATTCCGTTTTACGAAATAAAATATAAATAACTACATAAATCTTCCATATATGTAGTTCGTAATACGTCATTTAAAGCACGAGAGTCATCTTACACCCCGGGTGTAAGATGGATTTTTCCAGCACCGGTAAAAATACCGGAAATCCCCGTCTGGTATGCAAGAAAATATTCTCTATCTAATATGGCTAACAATGCTTTAATCATCACAACGATGTTATGCTGACGTCACGTCAACGTGATATTTAGCGTCATGTACGCATCAAGAAATAGCGCTTTCAAATTTCATGAAATATTTTACTTAATAACATGTTTTAAAAGAAATGTCACATTGCACAAATGTTTTGATTAATTTATACACATACTGAATTAGTTATTCGCTTTGCTGAATAATTCAAAATAATTTTCGCTCGAACTGAATTCTGCCGCAAAACGTATTACCGTTTCTGGTCCTGGCGTGTTTTAACAAATACCTATTGGCGCCATGCGTGCGTGAAGAAACAGTTCCATCATATTTGATATAAATTTTACAATAAAGAACATATTAGAATCGAAACAATTTATAGCAAAACAGTGCTTTATCATTATTTATACACTCGGGCGGTTATACGTCGTCCGAAATAATTTCATTATTTATACACTCGGGCGGTTATACGTCGTCCGAAATAATTTCACTCATTATTTATACACTCGGGCGGTTATACGTCCGAAATAATTTCACTCGGGCTGCGCCCTCGTGAAATTATTACGCCCGACGTATAACCGCCCATCGTGTATAAATAGTGATAAAGCACTGTTTTGCTATAAATTATTTCTTAATTAATGTAAAGGGGAAGCTAAAGTTTTAAAACTACATTCTCCCAGATCAGTTGCTATAGGTTGTAGGGGAGGTAAGTGATATGTGGAATTGCCACAGTTAAGCGAGAAGAAACAAATGACCACATTCTACGGTTTGTATACCGAAACAGCTTACATGTTATATTTTGCTACGTAAATAATGTTTACATTTACAATAGAAACTAATAATATTATACAAGTTCGTTTTAGAAACATTCCCACAAAAATGCTGAAAGTGATATTGTGTATACTGAATATAACTATCATATATCATTGTTTCGCACTAGGTTGTATTTTTTAAACAATTACCGCGTCCTTTTTAATTTCGTATAATTTATGTTATTTTTATGTTATTAAATTTTCCTCAAGCGCAAACAGAGCCAAATTTCAAAGTGATAACTACTGCGCAAAACACTCGCAGAGAATTCATTATACCATTTTTTTTATAAAAGAAACATCAATGCATTGCATAACAATTATAAAACACAACATAAATCTCTGTATTCTTTTTTTTATTATTTAAGTAATTTTTATTGTTGCCCTCATGTACATAATGAACGTATTTGTCTCATGTTTTTGTATATATGTACAAACTGAGAGTTAAATGAAATAAACTTGAAACTTGAAATCTGCCGAGAACATTTTTTCTAGGAGCCTCAAGTAAAATGATTTAAACGGACAGAAATTAAGCTCCAACACTGAAAACATAATACCTTGCTATCTGCATTAAAAGATAATCATAGTGCAGAAGTAAAACCTACCTACATTTCTTCCACAGAATAAATGCAAAATAAAGAACTTTTACCAGATGTAGCTCTGTATTTCCAAAGATGTCTAAACATTCACCCTTCTGTATCAGAGGTTAAATTCACTTTAAACAGCAAGAAATGGCAAATCAAATGATTTTTCCGCTTTTGTACAACAAGTCAATAATAAGTCTTGAAAAAAATATTTTAATGTAGGGATAACGCATGTTTTTTCGTGTTATAACATCTGCAGAATCCTGAGGGATTGGTTGGTACCCAAGCCCGGTAGGGCGAGGGTACCAACGATTCCCAGGGATTCCGAAGATGTTATAACACGAAAAGAACATGCGCTAACGCTATTCTAGCATAAATCGCGTAAAAACCAAGTAAATAAATACATTGTCTCTCAACGTCTTTAAATTTCCATGAAATGCGCGGTAAAGTCTACGTTGTTTTTTCACGTTGACGTCATTTCCTTTTGAATTATCCGTTTTGGGGCGAGAATCTCTCTGTTAACACACGTTCTCTCCTGTTAAAACACCCCCTAAAAGTGACAATAACAGCAGTTGTATGCTAGAATAGATAAAACAACAAATATAATGAATAAAAGTTTGGTCCTAGTGGAGTTTGAACTTACGACCTCCTGAAAACTTAGGTTTATCGTAGGAACTGAATACTCTTCAAAATGGCGGTACAGTTACGGGTCCGTCAGTTTTCCTAACTATCGCATTTTTTAAGGAAAAGGACTAGATCATAATCATTAACAGTCCGGTTGATAGCGGGGTTCGAGCCAAATATTTCCCTCAGACCGACAAGAAAATCGCCCCGTCAGTACTTCAGTGCATTGATTAAATAAAAAATAGTTTTAATCGGATACACTTGTAAATTTTATAAATGTATTGATTGTTGTCTACGCGTTGAACTACTTTAACAACTTTTATTATGCGGTAAATATTTGTCATGTGACAAAGGCGAATGACACACGGAAAACTATATTAATCCGCTAAAATAGTCGTCGGTAATACCAATCTTTATATCTTGAAAATCACGGATATAGATTTTTTATGAAGTACTTGCAAAAAATAGTAGTCACTCGTAATTTAAAATGCCATTAAGGCCCCTTTCTTATATATTCCTGATATGATGCTAGTCTTGCCAACCCTCTTGTGGTATTTTGTTGATGTTCTGCTAGTCTGGCACAACTATTTTCAAGTGCGCACAAATTACTTTTAAGTGAAAATCCGTTAGATTTATTGAAATATAGAAAATATTGGACTTTAAACATACTGAACGTAAAATCTCACTTTGTTTTTGTAAGATTTTTAAAAAATTGTAACACAGGTTTGTAGGATTTCAAAAAACAATTGTTACACAGTTAAGATAAATATTTTGACATTTTCTCTGTTTGTTGTCTTGCTTTTATGCATTGACATCTCATTTTCGAAGATCCTGTCATGATTGTCTATCAAACCTGCTATCAGTCTAGTCCGTTTTATTTTCTTGGAACCTTGTCAAAGACATGAACAACCCCCTTATGATTTTGGTGTCGAGGTAAAAGCGAGCTTTAAAACCTTAGTCTGCTTTTTGTCTGATCAGATTTCATACATACAGACATTGGGTTCCCTATTAGTTCTATTAAATCTAGAGTCAAGTCAAAGATTATAATTTGTTTGTTTGTTTGGTTTAACGTCACACCGACACAATAACAGGTCATATATGGCGACTTTCCAGCTTTGATGGTGGAGGAAGACCCCAGGTGCCTCTCCGTGCATTATTACGACCGACCTTCCGTAGGCCAGCTGAATGGCTTCCTCACATTTAGAATTCCACGTCCAGAATGAGGCGCGAACCAACATCGATGTGGGGCAAGTGATTTGAAGTAAGCCACCTTAACCACTCGGCCACGGAGGCCCCAGATTGTTATTAGAGTAACCTTTACCAACTTTGGTCTGGATGTGGGTTACTTTTTTGGTTCAATGGTTAAAAAAAAACTAGAAGCATTTAGTTAAATATTGCAAAATGATGGAATCTTTTCTTGCCTGGCTTCTCTATTAAAATGCATACCTGGTCAGCTTTGCTTCCCTACAGTCCTCTCAGGGCTTTGAATTCTCCTGTTAAAACACCCTCAAAAAGGGACAATAACAGAAGTTTTATCCTAGAATGAAACGTAAAGAATGTTCTATTGTCAACATTAGGAAGTTCATGTTGCCTCATGGTGTCCAACAAGGCGGAGTCTTATCCCCTACGCTCTTCTTGCTTTTCATCAATTACCTGGTGTCTGCACTACCGAAAGGAGTTAAGGCTGCTCTCCACGCTGACGATCTGGTGTTATGGTGTAAGGAAGAACATGCCACTACAGCCACATACAGGATGCAAGAAGCCATCAACAAGTTTTCAGCTTGGGCTGAGGATTAGTGTGTATCGATCAATACAGAAAAATCGTCCACCACACCATTCTCCCTGTCGTCAAAGCAGAGGGCGGATAAAATCAAGATGGGAAATACTTCGCTGATTGACGCAGACGAGGCAAAATACCTTGGAGTGGCCTTTGACAAACGGCTAACCTGAAAGCCCCACATTAGGGAAGGCCCGTAGGAAGCTTGCCATGATGCGTAAACTTGCTGGAACAACGTGGGGAGCAAATGAGTAAATACTCAAGACAGTATATCTGGGAACAGTGAGACCCCATTTAGAGTATAGCTCAACTGCCTGATCCACTACTGCCAAAACTAACCAACAGACTTTAGACAAGGTTCAGAACCAAGCATTGCGGATCATGACAGGTGCTACAAAGTCTACATCAATCTCCTTCATGGAGAAGCTAACAGGCACACAGCCGTTACAAGACAGGAGACATGCAAAGGTCCTGCTTCAAGCAGAGAAGTTCAGGTCTTTTCAAGACCATCCCATGAAAGCCAAGCTAGATGACTACACCCAAAATCGTCTCAAACGTACCAGCAAAGAAACTCGACCGAGAGTTCAAAACTGAGCTGAGCATACCAACGACTCCCCTAGATAGTGAAGAAATTATAAACCCACTAGCGAATGATCTGTCCTCAGTGACTGTGAGACTTGCTGTTCTTCGTCTTGACCGCGGGAAGCAAGAGGATGAAGGCATTCGGAAGAGCCTCACACTTGCTATGATCAATGAAGACTATCCTCCGGAATCGTGGACTCATGTCTATACAGACGGATCAGCCAAATGCGCCGTCAAAGATGGAGGAGCATGAGTTTTAATTCAATACCCATCTGGCAAGAGAGAAACACTACATGCAGCCACAGGAAAACACTGCAGCAATTACAAGGCAGAGACTGAAGCACTCATGAAGGCCGTCTCAATGGCTGAAGACTCGGCAGAAGAAAGCTACTCAGTCGTCTTTCTCACAGATGCACTGTCTGTCATGGAAGCTCTGATCAACAATAAAGCTCCGCAACTAGCCAGGAGAATGCAGAGCCTGAGTATAACCTGCAAAGTAGCACTTCAGTGGATTCCATCCCATTGTGGACTTGCAGACAATGAAGAGGCAGACAAACCGGCTGAGCTAGAAGCTCAGTCAGAACAACCATCAGAACCTGTGAGTTACAAGGAGAAAGTCATCATCATCAAGGCACTAACAAGACCAAACCACATCGAGGCTACTGGTCTGACAGTGTAGTCGCGAACGAAAAGAAGAAGAAGAAGAAGAAACGTAAATAAAAAATTGAAATCAAAACCCGGGTTTCTTTTGGGGTATCTCCAAAAGATATATTTTCAGAGTTGTGTCATGTCCATAGTTTTCGTTTGGTTGAAAATTCCAAGGGTGTCAAAATAGTCTTCAAGACAGTAACCGCCCGGGTAGTCCTGTTGTTTCAGCAACAAAGAAAAACTTTGCTGCCGTTAGATATATGTTAGAAGAAGATGGCTGATGTACTATTTCCGAAATAGCCGACACTATAGGCATTTCAGAAGGGACCCCTAACCCTCATGTTTTGACTGACCGTTTGAAATAAAAGTCACTAGACCAAAAGTCAAAGCATTTAGACTGCGCAAAAAGCTGCTGAGTGCCTCAATTTGAAGTTCTTATATATTATTATTATCATACCAGATTTATATAGCGCCCTTTTCATGATCAATGTCACGTTCAAAGGCGCTTTACATAGTTCAAATGCAGCCACACAGGGCGCATAATTCATCAACTACTAGTACAGACACAGAGCGATCTGACCAGAGGGACAGAGTGAGACAAAGCCCCCACGACAGAGAGATCAGAAATCAGATACAGGCTTGTCCGGCTAACGTAGCCTAGCTCGTTGCGAATAGACAGCCTGGTTCTTTAACGTGCCCAGTGTATAGCACTGATACACGCAAGGATTGCCTGGGTTCCTGACCAGTACACCTCTAGTTGGGTGGGAAACACTGAAAAGCGTTTCTGAAAATTCCCGAGTAGCTGCCGGGGATCGAACCCCCGACCTCAGGATGTGCAAACCACTGAGCTATCCGTCCACCACGGAGACTATCGATCGAAATTAATGATGAACAATATAGCGATTCTTAAAAAGAATCATTTAAATGTTTTTGTATATCTAGCTGTGGCTAAACTGAGAAAGGATCTTACAATTATGATACAGACCAAGTTTAATGAAGACCCATCAAGTGGTTAACGAGAAGAAGTCGTTAAAGGTTCTTCCAGTTTTAGCTTTCGTGTCCCTTTAAAGTGGGTATTAGTATGTGCCTTCTATTCAATTGATTCAGACGTGGGCATTATAATGATGCTACATAGCAAGTTTGATGAAGATCCAGCAAGCGGTTTATGAGTCATTTAAATGTATTTCTATATTAAGCTCTAGCGACCCCTAAAAAGGCAAATTGTTTAGAGAGGACCTTATAATAAGTATTTTTCTTTTCGCCATGAACTTATAATAGTGTTAACGATAATGTCTCAAACACACAAGTACCTCGATTACGCTGAATTTAAATAGTTATGGTTTATGGTTTATGACTCTGTAAAAGGACCGTCAGTATAGATAACTGGAATGATGGATTGTGACTAAACGTGAACAAAGTTTAGGTGAGCCAAAACTGTGAAGTCGTATAATTCATAATCAAATAGTTGCCTTACACCCAACCGGCTATTTCGTCCCTTCAAAAGCTCAAGCATTTTAAATGAAAATATTTAGACATTAAAATGAGGAATATTAGTACAAATGTTTATTAATATCAGTGACGCGCTTCATATGATTTGTAACTTCTTTCGAAAACTTTTCCATAGCTGACTTATTTATAAATAGTTTTGCTATGTTTTCGTAATGAGTTTGAAAAACGGGACCTGTAGTTTCTTACTGATTTAGTTCTTTATCACTTGCATAAACCCGTTCAGCTCCGCAAATATCAGTTGCAAAACAATGAAAGCCTAAGTGAAAAAAAAAATCTAAACAATATTTTAAAGCATTTCGTGTATTGCATTTAAAGTCAGTTTAAACGTATATTGTAATGCGGACACGGTGTGAAATTTACTTTGGGACATTAATGAATACCTCTATTGTTTTATGTGGAAATTTGAGACCTCAAATCAAGATTATATGTTCCGCTTATTAGTTATTATTTTATAGTCATGTTGTGATTTCAGCTTTATAGCAACGGGGGTGAAATTTATGTGAAAAAGTTAACAAGTGTTTTAAAATTTATTAAGTTTATAAACTGACAAAGTAAAAAGTGGTTTATTTGTAAATATGGGCCCGCACGGTGAGTTGTTTTTCTTTTTCCATACTGTGTTGTATTTTTCATCCTATATCCGTCAGACTTCGGTACGATAGACAGTTTTATCAAAGTGCATTTTCCTGAAAAGTATATATTTATTCCAAAATCGACAGCGGCTCAAAAATGTTGGTAAATTACATACTACCAGTATTTGTAAATCGTTTAGTGTAATATTCTACTGAGAAGTGTGCTATAATTGCTAATATTTTCGAACCTTGCAAAAAAAAAACAACAGTACAGTCGTAAAATCTGTAAAACGGACAGTGTTAGTCACGCAATAAAAGTAGAAAGAGTGTATCGCATGTCAAAATATTAACTTTAATTATACAGCTGGCTAGTTGGGTATCTGATATATATTACTGTCGTAGCGTT
>NW_026459634.1:0-20272 GCF_021730395.1 Mercenaria mercenaria
AGTCAGTTGATGCTCATTATATAAATAGATATAAGTATAGTCCACTGGTTGCTTCAAGTTATTTAAAATTACCAAAACCGTTACAAAATTCAATGAAAGGATTAATAAATATTAAGAACGGTGATAATGAATGTTTTAGATGGTGTCATTTAGCTTAAAAAATTTCCTGTTAAAAAAGCCCCTAAAAAAGTTTAAAAATATAAAAAACATATAGAAGATCTTAATTATAAAGGAATAAAATTTCCTGTTACATTAAATCAAATACCTAAAATAGAAGTTTTAAATGATATTTCATTTAATATATTTGGTTATGAAGAACCTACAGGTATTTATCCATTGTACATATCAAAATATCAATACGAGCAACACTGTGATATGTTATTAATTAATAAAGATAAGATAAATGACGACTGTAAATCACCAGAGACCCCGGTAGACAACAGTCTCCGGGGGCTTCCAGCCACCGTCCAACATTATGTTTGGATAAAAGAGTTTGATAGATTAATGTTTAACAAAACAAAACATGCAAATAAAGAACACTTCTGTAAAAGCTGTCTGCAACATTTTACTCAAGAAAGAATATTAAATGAACATATTCCAAATTGTTTAGCTATTAATGGTCCCCAACGTAAAAATGCCAAAAAAGAGGGAAGTAAAGTACAATTAGAAATTATCATAAAGGTTTAGCAGTACCTTTTGTAAATTTATGCTGATTTTGAATCAATAACTAAGAAAGTTTTAACTGCTTTAAACCATCAACTGAATCTTCATTTACTGAACCATATCAAAATCATATAGATTTTTGGTTACGGCTATAAAGTTGTTTGTTGTTATGATAACAGTTTTACTAAACCAACCAGATTTATAGAGGCCCTAATGCAGTTTATAAGTAATTGAAAAAAAATGCTTGAGGAAGAGGAATATTGTAAAGAAATATTTAAAGAACATTTAAACAAAGATTTGAGAATGTCTAAAAAGATGAAAGTGAATTTAAAAAACAAAAGTTTTGTCTATCGTGAAAAAGAATATAAGGAAAATGAAACCCTGCCCCGGGGGATCATTGTCATATAACAGGAAAATTCAGGGGAAAGTGCTCACTCAGAATGAAATTTTAAATTTTTTAGACTTACACACAAAATTCCTGTTATTTTTCATAATTTAAGAGGTTATGACGGTCATTTTATTATGCAACAAATGGGAAAATTCAAAAAAGAAATTATGTTATACCTAACAATAGGAAAGAATATGGCATTTATGTTTCCCCCAAATTTGGTCTTATTGATTCATTCCAGTTTATGTCTCAATCCATTGGATAACTTAGTAAAAAATATTCCAAATTTTAAAATACACATCAATGAATTTGATAAAAATATTGCGAAGCTGGAACCTTCGGTTACACTAGAATTATTAAAAACAAAAGGTGTTTATCCATATGATTACAGGGATTCTTTTAAAAAATTCAAAGAAACAAAATTTACCTTCTAAAGAAGAGTTTATTCAATTTTAAATGAAACACACATATCTGACAACAAAAAATGAAGAAGCAAAGCTTCTTTGGAATAATTTAAAATTAATAATGGGAGAATATCATGATCTATATTTAAAAACTGACGTATTACTTTTAGCTGATGTATTCGAAAATTTTAGAAAATTATGTTTAGAGTACTACAAATTAGATCCTTGTCATTATTTTTGTAGTCCTGGTTAGCTTGGGATGCAATGTTAAAAATGACTGGAATTAAGTTAGATTTAATAACTGATATTGAAAATTTTATCTTTTTATTGAAAAGGGATGAGAGGAGGAGTAAGTTTAAATTTCCAAACAGATACAGTAAGCAAACAATAAATATATGAAAGATTATGATCCTAAACTTGACAGCAAATACATTATGTACCTCGACGCCAATAACCTTTTCGGTTGGGCCATGTGTCAACCTTTGCCCCTGGAAACCTTAAATTTATATCCGAAAAACCCAATTCAAGAAATTTAAATTTCAAAAGGTAAAAGTAACTTTATAGTTGAATGTGATCTTGAATATCCAAAAGAATTACATAAAAAACCCCCAACGATATCCTTTAGCTCCTGAAAAAATTAAAATACCAGACGAATGGCTTCCAATTATAGTAAAACTATTAAAGAAGAATTTGAAATAGGAAAAAGTAATGTAAAAAATTAGTTCCAACTTAATGAAAAACAAAATTATGTAGTTCATTATAAAAATCTTGAACAATATACACAAATTTGGGTTAAAAGTAACAAAAATACAAAAAAATATTAACTTTTGATTCATCTCCTTGGTTAAAAATATATATTGATTTTAATAATCAAAAAGATCTAAAGCAAAAAATTTTGAAAAGGACTTTTTTAAGTTAATGAACAACTCTTTATTCGGTAAACGATGGAGAATTTACGCAAGAGGGTTTAATATTAAATTAACACATGATGAAAATATTTTATTAAAATACATAGCCAAACCTTCATTTGTTTAGTTCAACGTGTTTAAAAGAATGTGTTTGGTATTCATAGAATAAAAAAGTTTTTATTAAACAGACCTTGTTTTTGTTGGAATGTGCATTCTAGATTTATCAAAATATTTAAGCATGATTTTCATTATAATTACATTAAGGAAAAGTACGAGGGTAATTGTAAATTACTATTCACTGACACTGATTCATGTTAATGAAATAAAAACCAAAGAGCATATGAGGATTTTATAAGGACAAAGATTTATTTGATAATAGTGATTACGATAACAACTCAAAAATTTATTTCGACAATAATAAAAAAGTAATTGGAAAATTTAAAGATGAAGCTGCCGGGATTCCCATTGTTGAATTTGTTGGATTAAGAAGTAAAATGTATTCATATTATTAGAAAAAAGAAGTTAAAATTAAAAATGTTTAAAAGGGAAATTAAAAAACTTTTTGTTAAGGGAAAAAAATAGTTTCATAAAATTACAAAGATACTTTGTTTAAATTCAACCAAAACTAATCACACCTTTAAAGTTATTCGTTCTGATAAACACAATCTTTCCAGTTATGTTATAAATAAAACATCTTTATCATGTTATGACGATAAAGATATATTCTTGATAATGGTATGATACATTACTTTTCTTAAATTAATTCTTAAATTAACTCTTAAATTAACTCTTAAATTAATTCTTTAAAATTAACTTTAAATTATAGAACCATAAATTTAAACTGAATATTCATAACGTTTAAAAAAATAATACAAATAACAATCATTTATTTTAAATTTATTAGCATAATTAAAGAAAAAGATTCATTTTTTTCTGTTATTTTTTTCATTATAACTTTGAAGAATTACATTTCTTTATTTTTTAGTTGTAATTTAGCTTCCTTTATCTAATTTAATTTCATCAACAAGAATAAACAAAATGCAATTAAAATTTAAATTTTTACATTATTACGATTTTGAAATAAACCAGGGCTAGCTCTACAGTTTTCCCTTTAAATAATCCACTACCGGTATCTTGAGTATGACATGTTAGAAACAAATTTAGGTTTCTTATTAATTGTCTTTCTATTTGCTTTTCTATTTGTTTTTTTATTTTTTTTACTTTTTCATTTATTATTTAAATATTCCCATTATATTAATTTATCCAGTTAAATAAAAACACAGTAAATAAAAACTAAAGATTAACTCAAAATTTGTTTCCATCATAAAATGCATATTCATCCGATATGTAAAAATCTGATGTAAAATATCCGTCAAAAGCGTAAAAATTTTTTCTGTAGATGATGAACTGTCATAAGGATGAATGTCAAACATTTTCCCTTGTTTTGATAATTTTAATTTTTTCTTATACTAGATATTGTTTTGTCCGATCCAATGTCAAAGTCCTCGGCTACTATATTTGTATTATTGGTAAATATACTAAGAATGAATCAAAACCAGCATTCCACCACCCCAAATATAAAATGCGATATTGGGGTTTTTTTCAGTTCATCTTTAAACCCGGCCCCCGATAATAAAATTTTAATTCTATTATATAAATTTCCGGCTTTTTCTATTATAAACAAACCCTTTTTAAAATTATTCTGGTACAGCTATTATGTTTTGGTTTTATGCGTATAAAATCTTTATAATCTACAATATTTCCAGATCCCAACTGAAAAATTTTTTTAAATAGTTCAAGACCGGTCATATTTTCATATGTTGAATGTATCCAGGCACCCAGACGGTCAAAATACTTTTTCATTTTTATGTATTCATGAGGACCGTATTTAAAAACCCTTTGGATCTGTTTCATAAAAACTGTTATATTCAAAAAGAAACACTTCATGTTTTACTTTTTCTATTTCTTTTTCCAATTCTTCTCCATCTTTTCTATCTTTCTTTTTAAGTTTAAGAATTACTTCAGCTAAATCATCAAGTCGTTTTGTTGTAGCAACTTCAAAGGCAGATAAATTGTCAACAACACCCTTTGTTCTAGCTAATTGTGTTTCTTGTTTTAGAAAAGCATTTTTTACTTTTGTAATTTCTTGGGTATTAGTAGAAATTTCTTGAGTAATAGCAGTAATTGATTCTCCTTGTTTAGTTGATATTTCAACTACAGAGTCCAGATCATTTATTATTTTTTTAATTTTATCATTAGATCCGCTAATATCTTTTTCTAACATTTCTGTAAGTGTACTTAATTCCGCGTACTTTAAATTGTGGCGTGTGTCAACAGTACTAATCAAGTTCCGAAGTGTTTCTTAAATTTTCTAGCTGATCATTAATTGTGTTAATTGCTTTAGCATTACAGTTAAATTTATTCCCCCTTGTTTAACTGATTTTTCAACTACAAAGTCCAGTTCATTTTTTATGTTTTTCACTTTTTGCATTAAATTCATTAATATCTTTTGTAATTTTTTGTAATATTACTTAAGTCTGCATACTTTGAATTATGACGGTTGTCAACAGTATAATCCAAACTCGAAGTTGTTTTTTAAAGTCATCTATTTTAGAATTAAGCTCTTTTTTAAGGTTATCTAATGCTGTGTCCCTGGTCATCACCTCTTTGTGAAACTGCCTTTTTTCCCGTTCAGATTTAAATTCTGGGAAATTTATTTGAAAATGTATCGAGTAAATCTTGATTCCCTTTGCCATTTCAGTATTTAGTTTATTTACTTCTTTTTGATTTCTAACTGATACATATTTTGTAACTTTTTCTCAGGGTTCAAAATCTTGTCTTTTAGTTCTTCATGTTTAATCATACTGTCCTTTAGTTTCTTTTATTTGACCATGAACTATAGCAATGTTTTGCTTAAATACTTCTATTATTTGCTCATCTGTTTGGTCAGATTCTCTCTAAGTTCTTTTTTGTTTTATCTAAAGTTTCCATTTCTTTTCATTTTTTCTTGGAGTGAAATTATTATTCGTTATTCTTTTTAAAATCTTTTATTAATTCTTCAATATTCTTTTTCTTGTGCTTCTAGTGTCTGTTTTATACTTTTAATATCTTCTGATTATAGTCATCTATTACACTTGAACTTTTTTATACATAAACCGTCTTGAAACGCATCGTTGGGTTTATCTGGATCTCCTAAGTTTATTATTTCATTACCTCCCATATTAATGCTCTGTTTATTGTGTTATCAAGTTCCTTATTTTTGTGAAGATACGATTCCGTTTCCTTTTAAGTTTTTTGAATTGTTTTTTTTGTAGCATTTTCACTTAAATCAATATCAAATTTAACTTTACTTATACTGTCAGGTTCACTTATTTGTTCTATATATGAAAAAACTCCCATTATATATTACCATAAAGTTTTTTCTAAAAAACTTCCTTGGTTTGTCAATATATAAGAAATCATATTTTTTTATTTGTTGCATTAGCAAAAGATTTTAGGGTTTAAAATTTTGTTCATTACAAATCATATCATTTTCTCGTTTAAACCCGGACTTTCAAATAAAAAATAATGTGAACAGTTAATACGGATATCTTTTGGTGTTTTATAGTAAGACTGACTTAAATAAATAACACAACAGTTTTTGTGACGTCCTTGAATAAAGTATTTTGTTATTTTATTTTGAACTTTTTTATCTTCACATACAAAATCATCAAATATCACTACTTTTTGTTTTTCTGATTCAAGATTCTCACAAAGGGTTCAATTTGGTTGGAATCAGCTGAATATTCAAGTATTTCATTTGGATCTACTTTACATTTTTTTGCAATTTGGCTTAAGTGGTTAATTAAATCTTGATATTTAGATTGTTCTAAGTTTTTAGCATATAGGTATAATTTATCATAATATATAAGAGGTTTTCGAAGTATATGCATTAATGTATTTGTTTTTCCAGATCCAGAAGATCCACATATTAACATTCTAAAACATGAATCTGGCATATAAGGATAATGTTGTTTAAAGTTATTAGATATATCACTTTTTGTATCATAATTTGAAATTTCCATTTATATAAATAATACATTATCTTACACTATATTACATTATTTTACATTATTTTACATTATCTTACAAATTTTCTTACTTATTTTATAAATGCAATCAAAACTTAATGAAATAAGAATAAGAAAAATCTTGGTCGGGCAAAAGATGAGAGCTCTTAGAGAATAGATAATGAGAGAAAAAAATAAGAAAGCTACAAATCGGGATATGTACACTGAAATTTATAAGCCAGTTACTGAAGGAATAGAAAGTCAAAAAGAAAAATTATCAAGTCAGTTAAAAGCAAATTTCCTGGAATAAAACAACAATTAAACGTTATTAGGTGATGAAATAAAAGATATACAAACATATCAAGGTTACCACAGATATTCCAAGAACCGTACCAAACTTTACCGGACTCCTCGAACGTGTTTAAAAATCTTGAAAAATATTGGCAGATTATGAAAAAAAAATAAGAAAAGGAAAAAGCTTTAAAACCAACTTCGACATCAATAAATTGGGGAGATGAACCTGCTGGATGGGTTCCTCAAGATGAACTTAAGAGATTAGAAGATTATGGAAGAAAAAAGATGGGAATAACTAAAACAACTGATGATACAACTAAAGATACAACTGAAAAATTTAAAAAGAATTGGGATCAAGACCAAAAGAATTTACAGTTGATTTTAATAAAGAATTGATTTAAAACTTTTAGGTGAAAAAATATATCACCACAAAAAGTGTTTGAATTTTTCACAGCAAGTCTGAAAATCCTGATAAAAAAATGACTAGGGGAAAATTTTGATAATATCATAGAAAATGTATTGGAGGATAAAAAGAAAATAACATCAAAATACAGAATATAAAAAAAGAAAAACATAACAGAAGATGAAAAAGAAAATAAATACAATTCCTAATAAATAAAAAGACAACTATAGTAATTACTTAGATGTAAATTAGGGTTTCGTAAATAAAAAAAAATATAGGGAAAAGGAAATTTAAAATATCATAATTCATATAAAGTTTTACCAATGGACAATATGGTAATTTAATTTTTTAACTTAAATAAACTTTTTGGTCAAAACAAATTAATTGCTAAGGATAAAATAACTGGAAAAGAAGTAATTAACACTAAGTAGATGATGATTTAATTGATTGATTAATTAAAAGATATAACAATAATAAAAACATTCAATTCATTCTAGAAAAATATTTAAAGAATAAAAAGAAAATCAGGATTGCCTATCAATAAAGATCTATGAAATTTAAAAAAGTAATTAGAGGACAAGGTTATGACGTTTGTCCCTGTAACCAAAAGAATTTGGTTAAGAGTTGGAGTTAATTTGTGGTTCAATTTAAAGCTGGAAATAATAATGAAAACTAAAAAATGAAGGTATTAGAATATTGATGAACTATTAAAAATGAATTCACTCTTACCAGGAACAACATGAAATGTTATAAAAAAAATTATTTTTCCCTTTAATATATAAATGGAACAAAAAATAGTATTAAGTTTTGAAACAGTAAAAGATAATAACAAAAATACTCCGAGTGATTTTACAATCAGATTTAGTCGTTCTTTAATTTTAGATAAAAAAAACTTATGTTGTTGGTTTGGATAGTATTAACACTATGACCTACTCTTGGCATAATATTAGTGATGAATATGCCAATAAAAGAATTCGTTACAATTATGGTAAAGAATTGGAAAGATATCATATTTACAAATGGTTCTTACAGTGACACAGATATTAATAATTTTTATTAGGGAACATTAATAATAATGGTGATTATGAATTTGATAAATCAGAAATTGCTCCAATAAGTTTGGAATTGATTTAAGTAGTTTTTAAAATTTTGATTTTAATTACAGATAATTTTAAGTTGGATTTGGAAATATCAAATTTTCATACATGCTTGGATTTGAGAAAAAAAAAATTAGACAATCTGAATGGGGAACTACAACACCAAAATAACTAACTCTGTGGATACAATTTACATTCATTGTGATCTTATTGATAATTCAATTGTTGATGGTAATTTCAGTGATATTATCTATGCTTTAAGTACGCAGATTTAACAAGAGCTTATCCATTTACAAAAGAACCACAAAGAGTTGGATATTCTGAAATCAATAAAAAATTATAAATTCAATTAGAATATATATTACAGATGTATTTGGTAGAATAATAAATTTTAATGAGGTTGAAACAAATTTTACACTAATTTTAAAAGAAATTAATTTAATTATAAATTTTAGTTTTATATAATGTACAAAAAAGTTTATGACAAAAATAAAGGAATATTTATTTATGTTGATGCTCACACGGGAAAAGAAATCATACACGGAACAGGTATCTTTGACACTTTAACGAAATTGTTTTCAAGTTCAGCCGCATCTTCAATTAGCACAGCTGGAAAAAAAGCTTTGGAAACAGCAGGAAAAGCAGCACTTGAAAGTGGAACAAAAAAGGTTGGAACAGAAGTTGGAAATTTAGCTGCTGATAAAATTGTTGAAAAATTTAAAAAGAAACCTGCTCCGGCAGTTGGTAATTTAATTGCCAAGGAATTACAAGAAAAGAATAACAGTAAAAATAATAATGATAATGAGGAGGATATTCATATGAGAATAAATAGAATATTGTCAGGATCTGGAACTTCAGCTCGACAAAAACATATTAACAGATTAATTTATAAAAAATAAAATAATATATAATATTTACATGTTTAGAACAAAACAATATTGTGAAAGATATGAATTAACTCCTATTCAATTAGATACAGCTTTAATATCTGTCTTGGGAAATAATGTTAAGCAACAAAAAAACGGATATCACTTTACAATTAATGATAGAAGCTCATATTTTGATTGGTTTAATGGTTATTTTGAAGTAAGTTTTAAAGTAAATAAGATTGCTAACGGTAATAATTATGCTGATGGAGATCAAATTGCTTTAATTTATAATGCAGCTTCATTAACTGATCATTTAGTGGTTAAACAAAATGGAAAAATTGTTTATGATTGTAATAATTTACACAAAGTAATAAATGTAAAGGATTTAGTTGAACTATCTAAGGATTATGCAGAATCAACTGGAACAAATGAATTTATCTCTTTAGATACTACTGCTGTTGCTGAAAGTAGGGATGATCAAGCTGGATATAATAAAGGTTTTGCTACTAGGAAGTTATTAATCCAAGGTGGTAATGAGGTAAATGCTAAAATTCCATTAAATAATTATTCATTTTTTCAGGGTTTAGAAACTAATATTATACCCCCAAGTCAAATTCAAATAACACTACAGCTGACAGATGATGATGAATTAATTTTTAGAGCTAATGCTGCTGATGCTGGTAGAGTAATTGTAACAAAATTAATTCTATGGGTTCCACGTTTGGTTTTTAATGAATTTGGACTTAATTTGATTTCCGAAAGATTTACAAAAGCAAGATGGTCATACCTTCGGGAAATGGTGACACAATCAACTGATACACAACAAAATAATATAACCTTTAGAATAACAGCTGGTATAACAAAACCACAACAGGTATTTGTTTATTTACAACGACCTGGCAAAAGTAATTCACAAGAACATAACCCACATTTGTTAGATACATTTAAAGTAAATGCTAATAATTATAATTGCACTTTGAGCTCCTGTCGTCTTGGCGTTGGTAATGGTGTTTTTTATCCAGAAACAGAATACACAAGTATATCAAGAATATATGATGATGTAATTAATTATTATTATAAACAAAATAATAAGACTACTGGAAGTCTGCTAAATAGATCAATTTTTTCTAATTTATTTGGATTTGTTCATTTTAACTTGGAATATAAAAAGGAAGTAACTACAGAAGATCCTAAGCATATTACATTAACAGCTAAATTAAATATTCCACCGGCAGCTAATATTCGTGTTTACGCAATTGTATTGTATGAAGATACAGTCGAAATAAATACTATTGGAAATGAACTTGTTATTGTTTAAATAAAATAAATTTTAAATATAATAAAAATTATTTTTCTTTTAAAATAATTTGATTTATTTTTAGAGAAATCAAATGTCACGTCCGTTGCTATGGAACCGATACGCCCTCGCGCTTATCGTTATAAATTGGTACCCGAGTTTATACAAGCCTGTAGCTAGTTAAATTTGATATCGGTAAACAGTCTGTTAAACTTGCATAAAAAGCTGAGAATTCTCGTGCAGCTCTCTGTCTGTTTTTGTACGTTGGCTGAGCGAGTACATGTAAAGTTGACAATTTTGAGTTGACAATTTTATAAAGAATTTAATTCTCTAACGCTTGCCGAGAGGTTGTAATAAGAGAAGCGGCTGGTCTGACAACAACCGACAATGAAGAGAACAGGCGTAATACGAGAGGTCCGTCGTAAATGAAAAGCCGACGAGTGTAACCTTGAAAGCAGGCCTGCTGGCGAACTTGTGGCACCTGAAGGTCGAACAGTCAACACTGGTGACATTGACGATAGAGGAAACAGACTACTACAGGATTATTCTGTGGGTCAATTGTTATTGATTTTGAACAAATTCTTTCAAATTCTGATGTAGTTCTTTCTAAAAACTGTATAGTAGCAATATTCCATGTGCTAATAATAATTCTCAAAGTGGGTGTGGGGGCCCATAATGGTATAAAAATCCTCTTTTTGCAAGTAAATTCCTTCAAACCATCGCGGTCACAAGATGATTTTTCAGTTCGGATATTTAACTCGGCCAAATCACCAGCTAATATAAACGCTTTGAAACGATATGCACGTGATAAGGGAAAAGTAGATGGGTGGTTTTACACCAAGAGTTTCCTATTCTCGATTGCTTCGAATTCAAAAATCTTTGCTCGGTTGCACTGAATTCTGTATAAACAGAAAGAAATAAGGAAGATGAAGCAGGAAGGGCTGCGGGCCCGTTTGTATCGCCTATTAGTATCGTCCCGTAGAAACTGAATCATTACATTGACCTATTTTTAAATGGTAAGGTTAGTTCAAAATCTAGGATGAACGGGTATCGGACGGCAAAAGAAACATACTGGTTGGTGCACGGTCCGGGACAACTGGGTATGAAAGAGGTAGTCATCATAGGAAATTTAGCAGTGAGTATTAGAAAAATGTAGTAGTGAAGATGTATAAGTAAATGAACAGTAAAGAAACTAGTAATTAGTTATTTAAACGGCTCACGCAAAAATTTGGTCGTCACGTACATAAAAAACATGCGTGTAAATTTCATTATTTAATGTTTATGGCCTCAAACTTACAGCACCGCTAGAGAATAAATATAGCTGAATTCTATAGCATTTTGATAAATTATTGACAGAAAGTTCAAAAAATTACATAAAAACAGCTGATTTTATAACAGGATTACATGTGAAATTTTATATGGCACGATCATAAATAACTACTTAGTTTTTATAGTAAATACATGTAAACACTTTATGCACATAATTCAAACTTTTGGCCGGAAAACACAAAAAACAGTATAGAAAAAAAATTTAATGATGAATAAGTGGCAGCAATTTAAAAACATAGAGTAAACGGTTACATGTCAAGCATTCTACTTTATCGACATGGCATATTCAACGAGGCGTGTAGCTTATATTAAACAGGTGTGTGCGTGACCTATATATCGGCCGTGTACATACAGAATAAATATGTCGTTTTAAAATAAACATTAGATTTACTGTTATCATCCTAAAAGTAGCGTATTGACAGTTCATTGCCATAATAGTTGCCACTTAGATGTTTTGTAAGTCATGAAGAGAACCGCGGGTCTTTGTGGATAATTTTGCTAATAAACAACTACAACATTAGAAGACAGCATTTGAACAGAAAATAACATCTTATATTATTAGAAAACAAAACAAAAATAATTAAAATAAATATATTAATAAATGAATTAATAAGTAAATAAATGAATAAAAATAAATTAAGGAAAGAAAGATTCTGTCTGCTAAAAGACATCATAACTTTGCTGCAGGGCTGGGCTATCGCATTTGGCAACTGTGTTTAAAAGATTATATTTCTAAGAACATGGCTTCCAATCGATAAAAATTTTTGGGGGGATAAATTTCTGAAAATTTATTGTGGCGGGAAAATTCTATCGACTGGAAAGTGACCGGGCGTTAGATTCGTTAATCGGTATCATTTAAAAACGTTTTTTGACTTAACACTATTGTAAGCCCGATTGATCTAGCTCGCGCGTTGTCATAATAGACGCAAACGTGAACCGAAATTTGGGTATTAACCTTAGTTTGTTTAAGTTGTTGCATTGCGTTGCAGTTACATATTTTCCGTTAAGGTATGATTTTGATTATTCGGACTGACTGGCATGTCACGCTTGGTCTCCTTCCCATCGAGTGAATTTTTCATCAACTTGGTCGGAGCCCCTCGCGCTTACCCTAATCAAGTTTAATTAGAGCGGCCGTTACAACCCATCTTATTATAATACTATCCCATCTTGTTATAATATTATGTAAATGGAATTGAACCTTCAAACCAACTGACAGGAGCTTCTGTGCCTACCCTGTCTCGTTGAAAATGTTACTGCGTATTTAAGATTGAATTAGGTTTTAATTACTTAACGGATAACTTTATTTTTGTCATATTTAATTTTTGTTGTTGAGTATGTTCAGAATTGTTGGCAAGGCAGTTAAGTTCATTAACCTTCATCAGCTGGGCAGGAGCCTCAGGCGTCCCCGGGTCCCTTTTGAGGAGGTTACTTATTTTTGACATAAAAAGTTATTAATTATTTAACTTATGATCACTTTATTTTGTTACATTTGTTGTTATGAAGAATTGTTTGCAAGGTAATTATTAACATATAGAGGAGGCAAATGTGTTTATTTTTTATTCGAGTAATTTCAAATAATAAAAATTATTTTTTTTAAAATAATTTGATTTATTTTTAGAGAAATCAAATGTCACGTCCGTTGCTATGGAACCGATACGCCCTCGCGCTTATCGTTATAAATTGGTACCCGAGTTTATACAAGCCTGTAGCTAGTTAAATTTGATATCGGTAAACAGTCTGTTAAACTTGCATAAAAAGCTGAGAATTCTCGTGCAGCTCTCTGTCTGTTTTTGTACGTTGGCTGAGCGAGTACATGTAAAGTTGACAATTTTGCCCACCCGCCACACCCCATAATGAGATTACAAAGGCGCCGCTTGCAATGTTCTGTTTTATAAAATGCGTTTCCGTCCAGTTTCAATATGACAATGATAATGACGAAGTTTATTTGATGTAGCGGCCATTGGTTCAAAATTAAAATATGCATGTATATACAATTAGCAGTATATATATATGGAATACGGGACGTAAATTCAAATCTTATATATAATATAAACCTATTAACTTGTATACTTTAGTTTCATGTATATAGTACATATTATTATATTTAAAGCAAACGTTTGCGTTCTATGAAATCATAGTATGCGTACATGGCAACATTTTTATTGTAGTTTTATTGCTACTGCTTATAAGGATAATAAATCAGTAGACATAAATTGATACAATATTTCCTGGAATATGCTTTGCTCTTAATTTCTGTAAACAAGGACATAGCAAAAGGAAGTGCATTTAATTTTCTTTACCAGTTCCACATAATTTACATATATGTTCATTTTGTCAACATTGTTATATTATCCTCTCTCTATCTCGAGCTGTTCCAGTAGGAGAGTTGAGACAGATTTTCTGCTCTAGTCATATATTTCAGATCGTTACTTGACGAGGATGAGTGTACAAATAAATCAAAAGGTTTCCAAAGACGATTTCACACATATTTGGTCGAAGTATTGGACTGCTGAAGACAATGATTAGATGTGGAACACGGATAATATGCCATTCAGCAAGTGTGGAGATAAACAGTAACATAAGATGTGTTATCAATTTAAATGTGTGTTATTTGATTAGGTGCGTTTAAATGCCAAGTGTTTATATACTCTGGATTCTCATTACGTTCATTACAAATATTTTGTTTTAAAGCTTGTTATGGAACTTGCTTTTGAAGGGATAAAATTATTTATTTTATGCTTTTATGGTAGCCTACGACACAATAATTTAATTGTCGCTCTATGTTATCATGATATATTACTGGAGAATTCAAGTTGGCAGGGGGGAGACTGCGTGATATCTATATTAAATGCATTTAGTAAGCGTTTATAATTATATCTAATCTAGAGCATCTTTGTTAGACATTCAGCTATCATTTCTCGTCGGTCGTTTCCAATTCGTACCCGAGGGGACATGACAGCTTCAATAATGTAGTTAGCTTGTTGCATCGCAATTGCCACATACGTTCTTGCAAACCGTTGCTTGTACGAGTTTAATCGCTGTTGTGTAGTTTGCTTTGCCTAAGACTACAATACATAATAGCATAATGTTTTAGGTGTTATGACACGAAGTTGCTTTGGGTTACTAAGTCCGGGTCTTATAGTACAGTAGAACCTAGACTGCCTGGCGTTGCATGAAAGGCATCAGTATATAGTAAACACTTTGCAGTAAATATTTAGTTATCTACGATTGCAGTAAAATACCACAGTTTTGATACCGTTTTCTAATAAAATGTTATGACTCGAAGTTGCTTTGGATCACTCAGTCCGGTTCTTATAGTACGGTAGGTCATTGACTGCTTTGTGTTGTATAAAAGGCATCAGTAAATAGTATAAAGATTTTGCAGTAAGTATTTAGTTAAGATTGCAGTAGAAGACCAAAGGTTTGATGCCATTCTCTGATAATTTGTTTTGACTCGAAGTTGCTTTGGGTCACTAGGTATATCTTTTATAGCTAGGTAGGACCTAGATTACTTTACATAGTATAAATGCATCAGTAATTAGTACATAGTTTCTGCACTAATATTTAGTTAAGACTACAGTGAGATTTCACAGGCTGGATGCCATATTTTAATAAAGTGTTTTGACTCGAAGTTGCTTTTGGGTCACTAGGTCCGGCTCTTATAGTACGGTAGGACCTAGATTGCGTTGCATTGCGTGTAAGGCATCAGTAAATATTGCAAAGTTTGCTGCAGTAAATATTTAGTTAAGATTGCAGTGGAAAATCACAGGTTTGATGCCAATCTATAATAAGTGTTATGACTCGAAGTTGCTTTGGGGCACTAGGTCGGCTCTTATAGTTACGGTAGGACCTAGATTGCGTTTGCATTGCGTATAAGGCATCAGTAAATAGTGCAAAGTTTGCTGCAGTAAATATTTAGTTAAGATTGCAGTGGAATGTCACGGGTTTGATGCCAATCTTTAATAAAGTGTTATGACTCGAAGTTGCTTTGGGTCACTAGGTCCGGCTCTTATAGTACGGTAGGACCTAGATTGCGTTGCATTGCGTAAAAGGCATCAGTAAATAGTACAAAGTTTTCTGTAGGAAGTATTTAGTTAAGAGTGCAGTGGAATATTATAGATTTGATGCCATTCTGTAATAGAATGTAATGACTCGAAGTTGCTTTGGGTCACTAGGTCCGGCTCTTATAGTACGGTAGGACCTAGATTGCGTTGCATTGCGTAAAAGGCATCAGTAAACAGTACAAAGTTTTCTGTAGGAAGTATTTAGTTAAGTGTGCAGTGGAATATTATAGATTTGACGCCATTCTTTAATAAAATGTTATGACTCGAAGTTGCTTTGGGTCACTAGGTCCGGGTCTTATAGTGCGGTAGACCCAGATTGCGTTGCATTGCGTAAAAGGCACCAGTATGTAGTACAAAGTTTTCTGTAGGAAGTGTTTAGTTTAGATTGCAGTGGAATATTACAGGTCTGATACCATTCTTTAATAAACTGTTGTGACTCGAAGTTGCCTTGGGTCAACAGTCGGTTTTTATTGTACGGCAAGACCCAAATTGCGTTGAGTTGCGTAAAGGGCATCAGTAAATAGTACAAAGTTTTCGGCAGTAAATAATTAGTTTAGATTGCAATAGAATACTACAGGTTTGATGCCATTCTTAATTAAGTCGTATGACTCGAAGTTGCTTTGGATCACTTTGTTCGGCTCTTATAGTACTGTAGGACCTAGATTGCTTTGCGTTGCGTAAAAAGGCATCGTTAAATAAAATAAAGATTTTTACAGTAAATATTTAGTAATGTAGTGTAAGATTGCAGTAGAATACCACAGTTTTTGATGCCGTTCCCTAGTTAAGTATTATGACCGATCTTATAGTGTGGTAGGACCTATATTGCTCGGGGTTGTGTGTAACAGCATTAATAAACAGTAAAACACTGTAGTAAAAATTGGATTTAGGTAAGTAAGGTTGCTTATCTTTCTCTTTGATGATTTGTTTTTCGACGTCAACAACGTGAGTAAAAAGACTATGAGCTTGAATGGAGCCTCGCTTGTTTATAGTCCCAAACTTCTCTCAAGTAACGTGAACCGCAATTGGTATTTAACCTTAGTTTGTTTAAGTTGTTGCATTGCGTTGCAGTTACATATTTTCCGTTAAGGTATGATTTTGATTATTCGGACTGACTGGCATGTCACGCTTGGTCTCCTTCCCGTCGAGTGAATTTTTCATTTAACTTGGTCGGAGCCCTCGCGCTTACCCTATCAAGTTTAATTAGAGCGGCCGTTACAACCATCTTATTATAATACTATCCCATCTTGTTATAATATTATGTAAATGGAATTGAACCTTCAAACCAACTTGACAGGAGCTTCTGTGCCTACCCTGTCTCGTTGAAAATGTTACTGCGTATTTAAGATTGAAATTTGGTTTTAATTACTTAACGGATAACTTTATTTTGTCATATTTAATTTTTGTTGTTGAGTATGTTCAGAATTGTTGGCAAGGCAGTTAAGTTCATTAACCTTCCTCAGCTGGGTAGGAGCCTCAGGCGTACTCGGTCCCGTTGAGGAGGTTACTTATTTTTGACATAAAAAGTTATTAATTATTTAACTTATGATCACTTTATTTTGTTACATTTGTTGTTATGATAGAATTGTTTGCAAGGTAATTATTAAACATATAGAGGAGGCAATGTGTGTTTATTTTTATTTCGAGTAATTTCAAATAAAACTAAATTTTATAAATTTAATATATAATGGTATCAAATTATATTGAATATAAAGTTAACCTTACAGATGGACAAAAGAAAAATTTAGCACAAGCTTATAATAATAAAATTCCACATACTTTTAGATTAAAACATGAACAATTACATGGAAACTTCCCTTTACTATTAACAAAAACACAAATTAATCAAATTAAAAAAGCTGTTGCAAATAAGAAGGGATTAGAAATTAAAATTTCAAAAAAAACAAATGTCCAGTTAAGGTCAAAATGGTGGATTTTTAGGAGCTTTGGCTGGTTTGTTAGGAAAAACAATTCTTCCAATGGCTGCGAAAATAGTTCCAAAAATATTAGCCCCTCTAGGCATCGGAGCCCTTTCCGGACTGGCCAGTACTGGTGTTAGTAAAATACTTGGAAATGGTATGATTTCAGTAGCTAATGATAAGAGAAATATGATATCACCATATCTTACACCTAATCAAAGAAAGCAACTAGTAGGATCTTGAGTGATTAAATTAACACAAAAACAGAAACAAAATGGCGGGTTCCTGGGTATGCTGGCTGCTAGTCTATGAATACCTTTGATTACATCTTTGTTAAGTGGTAAGGGGCATGGCCAGGGTATACAGATTGATTCTCAACGAAGACCTTACAGACGAATTCCTATAGTAAAAAAAATAAAATTTATAAATAAACCAATTTCTAACTTTGAAATTGAACAATGGATTAAACAATTAAAAATTAAAAACTTTAGGGGTGTATTTAGTAGAAATAATTTATTAAATTTATTAAAATCAAAAGCAAAGGACGAGTGCGGAATAATCAATTTAGATGACTCTGCTGGACCTGGAACACATTGGGTTTGTTACTTGAATACTTTGTACTTCGATCCATTTGGACTTCCTCCACCAACGGAAGTAATTAATTATATACCTGGGGTTAAGTATAACAACATACAATATCAAGACAAAACAAGTACACTCTGTGGTTATTATTGTTTATTTTTCATTAAAATGTTACAAGATAAAATACCGTTGTATGATTTATTGTATAAAATACTAAAAGTTAACAATCAAAGAGTAAATGAACAAACAATTATAAATTATTTAAATAAAATGAGTTAAAATGTATTAAAATGTACCAAGAACGTAATATTCTTTACTACTAACAAAAATGTACCATAAACGTTATATTCCATACTACTCTCAAAAGCGTATACGGAAGTGACGTGCGTTTACACTGTAAACGTTACTATAAATAGAAGTATAGATATATAAAAATAAACTTGAACGGAAGTTACGTGCGTTTACAGTGTAAACGTTACTATAAATAAATGTATAGATATATAGAAATTCCACTAATGTTAAAAATAAAATTGAACATGGTATACGGAAGTGACGTGCGTTTACAGTGTAAACGTTACTATAAATAAAAGTATAGATATATAGAAATTCCACTAATGTTAAAAATAAAATTGAACATGGTATACGGAAGTGACGTGCGTTTACAGTGTAAACGTTACTATAAATAAATGTGAACATTGTACATGGAAATTCCACTAATGTTAAAAATACTTGAACGGAAGTGACGTGCCTTTACAGTGTAAACGTTGCTATAAATAAATGTGAACATTATACATGGAATCCTTACATAGATTTCTACTGTTAAAAGCTGATTTTGTTACCAATTCAACTCTGTACATATTTCTTCGATTAATTTCCTATTTTTGATTAAAGTTCCAGTGTTTAAAGCACACTTCAATAAATTCTTATGTTTCTCAATTAATTCATAAACTAAAGCCAGGTTTCGACAGTAGGAATCTGTGTAATGTACACCTCTGCGATGAAAATAAAGTCCCAGATTACAATCCTTTAGGCAAACTGATCTTAAATTTTTAATAATAAATCCAATCTGATGTGTACAATAAACAATATTCCGTTTGTTTCTGTATATCTGCTTGTCTAAATTTCTAATGCTTTAAATACATTTGTCCTCGCTTGAAATATCCACATTAAAATTTTCTAAAACCTCCTCTTGTCCAAATGATTTCGTAATTTCTTCTTTAAGCTTTTCTTTTAACGTACTCCTTGTTTGTCGCTTTGTTGGCTTACATGTATCAACCAATTTCTTGTAATACTTTGAACTGAATGTTGTAGCCCATTCTTGGCATACAAAATCTTCTTTGTAATTATCTTTTAAATGGGTTGTTAATTCCGTCAAATCTTTTAACAGGTCTGCTGTTGTATTTTTATCCCTAAAAAGAAACACAATCGAAAGAATTACATAAGTATAAGCAGGTAAAAATAAATTTATCTCTAAGAAACACAAAATAATATTTCTAAAGTTAGTGAATGAGATCCGTCAAAGATCTGCTAAAGCTTGAACATAGTGGCGTAAATGTGTTTTGAAAAGTACTTACATTGTAATCGTTTTCCTTGTTTCTGTTCTATCGTTGTATGTATTATAAGTCAGCAAAGAATGTTCTGGTGTTAATCGATTAGGCATGTGTTGCAAAATACGACCATTTTAGTAGTTATATATATAGCGTTTTTGGCATTTTAACCCCCCCCCCGACCCCTTGTCCCTATTCTAAAAAATCCAATGCTGGACACTTTAAAACCCACAAGGTTTTATCAAAGATACAAGCTAAAAATCTTTTAAATCTTTAGTTAAACCGAATGAAAACCTTTGGTTTAACCAAAAAAGATTTAGTCTTTGGTCCGAACTGACCAATGCCGAACAATTTAAAATCCACAGGTTTCAAACCCAGTAAAAACCAACTAAAAAGTTTTAAATACATATGATATAGATGAGTTTACAGAATAAAATATATTGTTTGAAAGAAAGAGATTTA
>NW_026459635.1:0-25120 GCF_021730395.1 Mercenaria mercenaria
CACACAGACACATTATACTGACACTGGACTGACCAGTCCTAGCACTATCCTCTTAATGCTGAGCGCCAAGCGAGAAAGCTACTAGTACCATTTTTACGTCTTTGGTATGACGTGGCCAGGGATCGAACCCACGACCTCTCGCACTCGTAGCGGCACTCTACCAATAGGCTACTGAGGCGGTACCCAATCCCAATGAAAAATAGTATGTTTTTCCCCCAATTTTACCTCTAAAATTCCAAATTGCAAGTTGGAAAAAATGCCTGAAAATTTTCACAACATGGCATGAAAATTGGGGTCCTAAATCCATAATGTTGATGTTGATATTACGGTATTACAGAAAAATTGAGAAAATTGTTATTACTTCCTCTTAAATTGCATCACTGAAAGGCATGGTAATGTAAACTTTGTGTCTGTTGATCAAAAACATGCCATCTTCAAAAGGAAGTATTATACTAAGAAAATAAATAAGAAAGATGCAAAAAGTATGCCAAAAGTTGATGTTTTGTTCGTCAGACAGACCTTAAAACAACAGATTTGTCTACCGCTCAAATCACCACACCTACAATGGCTACATCTAGTCAAAGAGAAACCGAAAGTAAAAAATATATAGAAAAACTAACACTAACGCCGGCGTAACGGCATCTGTACTGGAATCTTCAAGACAAATTTTGACAATGATCTAAGTGATAATGAAACACACGGCACAGTCACGTCTATGAATCAGAATTGTAAACTCAATAAGAGATACATGTTTGCATATAGAGCTTTTTTTTTTTCAATGAATAAATATTGACTTTACTATCTTTAACTGTGAGTACCATAAAAGTTTAAAACTCGCTTAAAAAGTATTGTTTATTTTGTTAGTTCATTAATCTAGTCCAACTAATTTGACGTGATCCTAGGAAATATTGAGATATTTTATTCATATGGGCAATATCCCCACTCGTGTCAAACACTCGAAAGACCAAAACAGTTGAAGCAACATCCAATGAGATTTTCATCGCTGCCGACGCTTTACATGCCATAGGTTTAAATGCCGATTATTTCATGAACTGGCCATAAATTAAAATAAAACTTACATGTATCAAAAGGGGATTCAATTCCTCATTAATCTATGTAAAAATTATTAAATAATATCCAAAATTACGAATTTACTGGTTATTTAAACCTTTGTATGTCTATGTTATATATATATGTACTCTACACGATCAACGTTTACCGTGTGTTTACATGCCATATAAAACCAATAACATTACATGACTGTGTATTGTGATTTAACTTCCACTATTTTGGTCCTTCAAAGTTTTGACGTTTAGATTGCCCGTCACAAAATTTAATATAAAACAATCTGAACGTCAAATTATTTTGACAATTCATTAATCACGACATAAAAAAATCCCAATTTGGGCATTTTACGAAGCATTTCTCCAAGTTGTAAAGTCCCCTGCCCCATTCCCAAAATAGTGGGAAAAAATACTGCGTTTGGTTACTGGACGGCTAGATCTCATCCCTTCAAAATAAAACGAGGGAAATAAGTAGAGTCAGTGTACCCGGTTTCGCACTGTACGCGGTTTCGCACACCCAGTAAATTCATGTACTTTGTGAGAATAAAGCAGAAAATTCAACAATTCTTTGTTATTATTTCACAAAAGTGGGTTATTCCCTACATAATTTGACACAAGGGGTCCTTCCCCACTGGAGCCTCGTTCTGGTAAGTGCAGACGAAAACAATAACAATATCAATGGAGACCAGTAGGTCAGCTGAAAAATATTAAGTTTCATGAAAATAATGACTATGCAAACAACAACAAGGTGCAAAATAAATTGAAAAATCACTATTCCATCATACAGGTAAGTATTTACCTACTACTTTACCTAAATGAAAACTATTTCAACAGTTATTGAAGTTCTCCCAACCTGCAAAATGCCTTCAACTTGATTGTTTGCTTTACGTTTTTATTAAAACTGAGAACTTAATCGAATAATTAGACTTGTGGGGGTCTTTTGTGATTCAACAGCTTCTATTGTTTCATTTTTGTTTCATGTATTCAGTTGTTTTAGCCTTTTCTGCTTTTAGAAGTAAAAATATGGTTTGGTACATAGCTTTCACTTTCATAACTGCTTTTAAATTTCAGTTTCTGATGTTTTATTGGAAAATACATGTTTAAATTGAATTATATAAATGGTTAAAAAGTTAATTAATATTTTTCTGTTGAGTAACTGCATTGTTATCACTGAGTTCTAAAAATATCAGGGTGTGCGAAACCGGGTACACTTAAATGCAACAACTGGTCAAAATATGTTATCCGAATCAAGTACACTAAGAGGTATGACGTCATTGTAGTGGGAAGTGAAAGTAGCGCGTTTCAAACCGAAATAAGTAATTTTATTAAAACATATAGAGGTAAATTCAAATTTAATCATTTTAGCTAGATAGGAAGGTATTCTTAGGAAATGTGTGCGAAACCGGGTACACTGACTCTAGACATTTAACTGGTTTATTGTCTAATTTATCAAATATTGTGAATCGTAAAATACATAATTTTAGCTATTCTTCCTGCAACGTGATATTAGTGATCAAACATCTCGCATCAACAGATTTAGTAAATATTTCCTCGTTCCCCACCCACTAGTTTACCTTGTAAGCGTCCTTGGATTTGAAGACTACCCACACTACACAGTTAGTCAGCACCACGTAAAATATGTATATTAGTATCCACCAATCGTCCCATAAATTAGATAAAGTTTGGCTTAAATAAAACAATGTTGAAAGAAGAAAGGAGGCCACCCCAAAAAGAAATGCTGACAGAGAAATATTTTCTGGTGTGGACGGCGCCATGTTTATTTTCACCGAACCATCAGCTGCATATCGTTGTCGTCTACTATACATGGTCATTTACAAGTATGAGAATATCAATTTTTGACCGACGGTCCGCTGTTCGTTTCATATAAACAACAATATAATACTCCCTTAAATAGCATTTCATTATTCTGATTGTGTTCTAATCATCAAGTTTTGAAATCATGTTGGCCCCATTTGTTTACATTATACATTAAAAATGTGCATATATAGGCCTAGTTTTCTTACTACAAGTCAAAGTTTCTTATTTTCCGAGAACAGTGTACCATTGGAACCAACTCCCCCCCAGTGTCGCCCACCTCCCTACCATTGAGCAGTTCAGTGCTGCAGTTTGCAGCCTCTTCTTCTTCTTTCGTGTACAGGACAGAACTCCAGTAACTGGAATGTATACTTTGTCCACGGTTGGGTTGGGACAAGACAGTCACATCTCTAAAGGCTGTACAGTTAAAAGTTGACTTTTAAAAGTACAGAGGCGGGGCTGCTACCGAGGCATGGAGAGCAGCCTTGAAGGCCTCGATGTCTGTGATGTCCGTGACCGTGGTTGGCAAACAGTTCCAGTCCTGTATCGTCCTGGGAAAGAAGGACTGCTTATACACAGTGACGTTCGTGTATGGGAGATATAGCCTCCTGGAACCCCTGGTTCTGCTGTCGCTGCCTCTGACAATCTGTGCTGCTTCTGGAATGTCCACTAAAGCCTAGAACATGTCACGCCCTAGTTATCCTGCAAACTCAAATTTTAACCTTTTTATATCACCAAATTTATTTTTAGTTTCTTCCACTCTAAATTTTTATCACTATTTTCTTTCTCTTTTTGATTTTGACGCGCAGAACGTCTACGTTCCGGCAAAGGGTTTGACGTTAACGGCAGATAGATAGATAGATAGTTGTAAAGTTGGGCACTTGCCAAACAGACAGGAAATGTGGTATTGGTGATGGTGGCGTCTTTAAGGCCGACAAGGCAACATTTTATGACAGTTTTTAATTTTCGCATGTTTATTACACTTCAATCGAGTTAGATCTCTCTACAGTTTTATAAAGTTCTGAGTGTGTCATATTTTGACAAACATTTTACATATATATTCTTAGACTGGTATTGTCAGCTAAATATTGGACAAATTAACTCCGTTCTGTTTTGCCAAATGGAGGATGCAAACGTTAAAAAATCTGTAAACTGGCCTGTTACCAGATCAATAAAGAATAAAATCCCAGAATTTCACTTACTTCTTGACCAAGTGAAACCGGATATTGTTGCATATACAGAGACATGTTTAAAACCAGATGTAAATACTTCTGAAATATTTCCTAGTAATAACCAGTATGAAGTATTCAGAGATGATAGAATAAACTCTAAAGGTTGGGGGGTGGGGGACTATTAGCCATATCAAAACGATTTGTATGTGATGAACAACCAGATCTAAAAGTGGACTGCAATATAGTTTGGTCAAAAATTTCAATTCCAGGGGTAAAGAACATCTATGTTTCTTCTTTCTATAAACCGCATGAAAATGATGACAATAGATTAATTTCTCTCTGGCATTCACTCTAGAAAATACCAAAAATAGTATCACTTGGATTTTTGGCGATTTCAATTTGCCAGAAATTGATTGCAATACTGAGACAATTAAAGATTCTCTATGAAAATTTCCTGGATAACATGACCAACTTTAATCTTTATCAAATCGTGAAAACACAAAGCAAGAAACAACCTTAAATTTATAAAAAGAAATGTTCAGAGCAATGGTCAAAATCTTAAAAAACAACCTACAAAACTTATGTCAGGCCTCAGTTAGACTGTTGTAGTACAATTTGGCATCCATGGCAGAAAACCATAACATATGAAATTGAACGGATGCAAAGGGCTGCGGCTAGGTATGTTTTAAACGATTATTCCAAATTTAGCAGTGTCACATCTATGCTAGAAGCTCTCAAATGGCAAACACTAGAACAAAGAAGAAAACAAGCTTCATTAATCATGTTGTATAAAATCTGTAATAACCTAGTATTTGTAGACCACAACCATCTTATTCAGTCAAGAAATCACAACTACCTTATTCCTGTTTCGCGAACACAATACCATATGAACTCTTTCTTTCCCAGGACTATTCGTTACTGGAACAACTTGCCTTACAGCATCAAGGTCAGTGAAAGCCTAGCAAGCTTCACTGTCAGTCTAAATACTTTCATGCACTAATCCATCATGTCGTTTTTGTTTTTAACATTGTATTGGGTAGAGACCACCAATTGTTTTCCCATAGACTTACATTATAACATTATGGCCTGTACGGCCTTCCATACATCGAAACATGTATATCTAACTACATATTTTTCAAGAACTATCTTAGTTCTACCAAAATATCGGACGAAAAACATATGAATAGTGATACTTTATTTAAGTAATTTTCGTGTGAATGAGATGACCCCCTGTTTACATCGTTGGCATGGCGGGAGAAATTCGTTTGATAAAACTTTTTTTCAATACACATAAAATGTAGCAAATTTTGTCAAAATGTATAATAAAATACTGTAAATGCAGTGAAAAAATATCAATTTTGAAAAAATAATCACTTCCTGGGTTTGTTTACATGACTGACCAATCAGAACGCACAGACGTTACCTTATTCCCAGGTATACACTTACCTCATTCCCAGTAAGTTCCCTGTACTTTTTGGAATTGGTGGTCTCTGACCTATAGATGAATGTTTTGTATCACATTTTCCAATTTTACAGTGATATTGTCAAACATGATCCGATACCAAATGTTTTACAAAGTTTCATCAAGAAATGTTCAGTTTTAAGAAAGATATGGACAGTTTACTGAGGTCACCCCCTGTCGATTTATATGCCCAGATTCAGTCCCTGTCGTCGTCTGATTGCAATTTTTCGTGAAGATTTAAGTTATCTGCACTGGATTTGACTTGGAAGCTGAAATATGATTCATTCCGTAAAAAATAGAAATAAAGTCTATTAATTTTGATCATTCTCTGACATTACAGAGATAAAAATGATCCTTTTTGGCCCTAAAGCTCAGATAAAAATGGGCACATTTGTCCAAAAAAGAGGCCAAAATTAAAAAAATATTCAAATTTCACGCTTATTTTAGCACGAAAACGTCTTTCTACATCATTTACAACAGATTTGTGGCCATTAACATTACCTGTGATGTCTTCCGACGAAAGTCATGTTTTAGCTCTAATATAGGGTAGAGACCACCAATTGTTTTCCCATAGACTTACATTATAACATTATGGCCTGTACGGCCTTCCATACATCGAAACATGTATATCTAACTACATATTTTTCAAGAACTATCTTAGTTCTACCAAAATATCGGACGAAAAACATATGAATAGTGATACTTTATTTAAGTAATTTTCGTGTGAATGAGATGACCCCTGTTTACATCGTTGGCATGGCGGGAGAAATTCGTTTGATAAAACTTTTTTTCAATACACATAAAATGTAGCAAATTTTGTCAAAATGTATAATAAAATACTGTAAATGCAGTGAAAAAATATCAATTTTGAAAAAATAATCACTTCCTGGGTTTGTTTACATGACTGACCAATCAGAACGCACAGACGTTACCTTATTCCCAGGTATACACTTACCTCATTCCCAGTAAGTTCCCTGTACTTTTTGGAATTGGTGGTCTCTGACCTATAGATGAATGTTTTGTATCACATTTTCCAATTTTACAGTGATATTGTCAAACATGATCCGATACCAAATGTTTTACAAAGTTTCATCAAGAAATGTTCAGTTTTAAGAAAGATATGGACAGTTTACTGAGGTCACCCCCTGTCGATTTATATGCCCAGATTCAGTCCCTGTCGTCGTCTGATTGCAATTTTTCGTGAAGATTTAAGTTATCTGCACTGGATTTGACTTGGAAGCTGAAATATGATTCATTCCGTAAAAAATAGAAATAAAGTCTATTAATTTTGATCATTCTCTGACATTACAGAGATAAAAATGATCCTTTTTGGCCCTAAAGCTCAGATAAAAATGGGCACATTTGTCCAAAAAAGAGGCCAAAATTAAAAAAATATTCAAATTTCACGCTTATTTTAGCACGAAAACGTCTTTCTACATCATTTACAACAGATTTGTGGCCATTAACATTACCTGTGATGTCTTCCGACGAAAGTCATGTTTTAGCTCTAATATAGGGTAGAGACCACCAATTGTTTTCCCATAGACTTACATTATAACATTATGGCCTGTACGGCCTTCCATACATCGAAACATGTATATCTAACTACATATTTTTCAAGAACTATCTTAGTTCTACCAAAATATCGGACGAAAAACATATGAATAGTGATACTTTATTTAAGTAATTTTCGTGTGAATGAGATGACCCCCTGTTTACATCGTTGGCATGGCGGGAGAAATTCGTTTGATAAAACTTTTTTTCAATACACATAAAATGTAGCAAATTTTGTCAAAATGTATAATAAAATACTGTAAATGCAGTGAAAAAATATCAATTTTGAAAAAATAATCACTTCCTGGGTTTGTTTACATGACTGACCAATCAGAACGCACAGACGTTACCTTATTCCCAGGTATACACTTACCTCATTCCAGTAAGTTCCCTGTACTTTTTGGAATTGGTGGTCTCTGACCTATAGATGAATGTTTTGTATCACATTTTCCAACTTTACAGTGATATTGTCAAACATGATCCGATACCAAATGTTTTACAAAGTTTCATCAAGAAATGTTCAGTTTTAAGAAAGATATGGACAGTTTACTGAGGTCACCCCCTGTCGATTTATATGCCCAGATTCAGTCCCTGTCGTCGTCTGATTGCAATTTTTCGTGAAGATTTAAGTTATCTGCACTGGATTTGACTTGGAAGCTGAAATATGATTCATTCCGTAAAAAATAGAAATAAAGTCTATTAATTTTGATCATTCTCTGACATTACAGAGATAAAAATGATCCTTTTTGGCCCTAAAGCTCAGATAAAAATGGGCACATTTGTCCAAAAAAGAGGCCAAAATTAAAAAAATATTCAAATTTCACGCTTATTTTAGCACGAAAACGTCTTTCTACATCATTTACAACAGATTTGTGGCCATTAACATTACCTGTGATGTCTTCCGACGAAAGTCATGTTTTAGCTCTAATATAGGGTAGAGACCACCAATTGTTTTCCCATAGACTTACATTATAACATTATGGCCTGTACGGCCTTCCATACATCGAAACATGTATATCTAACTACATATTTTTCAAGAACTATCTTAGTTCTACCAAAATATCGGACGAAAAACATATGAATAGTGATACTTTATTTAAGTAATTTTCGTGTGAATGAGATGACCCCCTGTTTACATCGTTGGCATGGCGGGAGAAATTCGTTTGATAAAACTTTTTTTCAATACACATAAAATGTAGCAAATTTTGTCAAAATGTATAATAAAATACTGTAAATGCAGTGAAAAAATATCAATTTTGAAAAAATAATCACTTCCTGGGTTTGTTTACATGACTGACCAATCAGAACGCACAGACGTTACCTTATTCCCAGGTATACACTTACCTCATTCCCAGTAAGTTCCCTGTACTTTTTGGAATTGGTGGTCTCTGACCTATAGTATGTCTTACATTTAACGTTTTCATCATGTAACAGACGTTATTTTGACAGATTGTCCTCGACCTCCCAGTTATAATCAGTAAACGAGTGTTGGGAGTAACCCCGAAGAAGTAGAAGTTATTATTTGGTACACCATGATATTAAAATTTTCTTGAATAATTGCAATTAACTTCAGTATTATTTCAAACAAAACTCAGCATCCCGAGTCAATGCAGAGTGGAACAAATGGTAGAAAAAGCAACAATAGCTATCAAGATACCAAATCTCTTCATCACCAGCAACCCATATTTCGTAATTAAAAAGCAGGTCACCACACAACGTACTGACCCTAACTAGCACCATTACATACACGAACAGAGAATGACTAAAAGGAAAATCATCTCTAGAACAAAGGTTAATTTCTTAGTTGATATAATAGAAAATGGAAGAACAACTTCAAACTGTTATTAAATTTATTCCCATAAATATGAAAATTATATCCAACAAAAACACCGATACCCTCACAAATCACACCAAGTCCATGATGAATACTACAAGTTGACTATCCCGAAAGAAGGGTATGGGCGGCGGTTACCGCCAAAATTAGTAAATATACAATCCATTCATAAACAAGTCAGTCAGTGCAGTGCATTTCAATGCCGTCTAGTCTAAAACTCCATCCCGTCCAATATATTTACATTCAACACATTGTATTTTGAAACCATTTAATACAAAACTTCATTCCATCCATTTAAACATGGAACGATGCATTGAAAACTTTGTTGCGATGCACCGTAATGTGAAATCATCCAACAAAACATGAAACCATGCAGCTCAATGTAAAGCCGTTTAACACAACGTGAGTACGTGCAGTGTAAGATGAAATGATTTATCAAAACTTGATGCTGTCTAATACATATTGACACCGCTTAGTGTAATTGAGAGCGGTGTATTAAAACTTGATGCCATGCAGTCCAATGTGAAGACGTTTAACGCAACATGAGTTCGTGCAGTGTAAAGTGAAACGATTCATTAAAGTCTGGCGCCGTCTAATACATACTGAAACCATGTTGTGTGATTTGGAGCGGCGTATAAAAATTTGCTGCCATGCAGCAAAATGTGAAACCGTTTAACGAAACACGAGTTTGACCTGTTATAAATATAAATTATGGATCAGTTTTACATAAAAAAATCATCTTGAAATTTGTCCTAAAATCAACTTTGTGGTACTATTGTTACATTTAATTTCAAACAGTTTCTGCGATTTATCTAAATATTAAAAGGGACCTTACTTTCGTGAAACACCTTTCTTCTTATGTTTAGCTTTTTTTGTTGTTGTTGTTGTTTTGGTTGGACAGGGTCTTTTTCCGTTTTTAAACAATATTTCATTAAGTTGGAAAGTCAGTCTCCTGGATTTCATACGACCTGTTAGGGGATCCGAGCGAACGTAGCAGATACTTGTGGATATAAAGTTAATACTAGTATGAAATCAAGGAAACTGACTGTCCAACTTAAATGAAGAACTGTTTAAAAACGGCTTAAGATTTTCCGCCGCCACTCCCCTCCCTCTCTCCACCTCTAACCTGCTCGATAACCTCAATTAGGGTGAGCGCAAATGTACGGATCTTGGGTCGCGAGTCCGATGCGGGGGCTTGGCTATGTTCTCCGTTACGATTTGATAAAAGACATTGTGTCTCACATCATTCGTCCTCAGATTCATCAAAGACCTATAATATACATTATAGGTCTTTGGATACATGTAGGGAAGTTGGCAGTTACCTGCTGAGAACAGGTGTGTACTGGTACAGAATCCAAGAACACCGGTTAGGTTAACTGCCTGTCGTTACATAACTGAAATACTGCTGAAAAACGGCGTTAAACAAAAAACAATCAAACAACTCACCACCCCACCCACACCCTCCCACCATCCCGACCCCGAAAAAAACAACAAACAAACAAAAATTATGAAGTACATGTAAGTTTGATATACTGTCTAAAAGCATAAACATGTAAACATAAATTTCATAGACATTAGGATTAAAAAAATTAACTCAATTTTGTCATTATTTTTTTCTTTTACTGATTCTATTTCACGAAGCATACTTCTGACAAAGCTTTAACTGAGAAGAAAGATGTTTCACGAAATAAGATCCCTTTAAATATTCAGATAATCGCAGGAAATGTTTAAAATTAAATGTTAGATTTTTACCATAAGGTCGGTTTTAGGATAAATTTCAATATATTTTTATGTGAAAACAAGGAAGAATATCCAACAGGGAAAGCCACGTTCCAAAAACACAGCCTCACCAAAGGCACACACGAACAACACTCACACACCACACATACAAACAAAATAAAGGACAAAACAAACAAATACAGGAACACGGTGGGGCACCGCCTTGGAACGGTCAGTGGCAAAACCACCACTGGGGAGTTTAAACCGGTTTATGGTGCACCTAACCTCACTCTTAGCCCCATGTTCCAAAGTCACAAGACAGTGTAAATAAAAGTTATACCTAGCTGCCAGGTGAAACCCTAACATACGTTAAGGCAACAGAAGGCACGTATTGTAAAACTGTTCCAAAATCAATATTTATGAAAGGTCAAACCTATGAACTGATTGTCTTATTAACCTTTTACAATGCACGTACTGGTGTTTCGTTAAACGGTTTCACACTTGGCTGCATGGCATCAAATTTTGATACGCCGCTCCAAATCACACAACATGGTTTCAGTATGCATTAGACGGCGCCAAACTTTAATGAATCGTTTCACTTTACACTGCACGAACTCGTGTTGCGTTAAACGTCTTCACATTGGACTGCATGGCATCAAGTTTTTATACACCGCTCTTAATTATACAAAACGGTGTCAATATGCATTAGACAGCGTCAAGTTGTAATGAATCATTTCATTTTACACTGCACGTATTCACGTTGTGTTAAACGGCTTCACATTGAGCTGCATGGTTCCATGTTTTATTGGATGATTTCATATTACGGTGCATCGCAACAAGTTTTTCAATGCATCGTTCCATGTTTAAATGGATGGAATGAAATTTTGTATTAAATGGTTTCAAAATACAATGCATTGAGTGTAAATATATTGGACGGGATGGAGTTTTAGACTAGACGGCATTGAAATTTGCACTGACTGACTTGTTTATAAATGGATTGTATATTTACTAATTTTGGCGGTAACCGCCGCCCATAGTAGAGCATACTAGTAGTTTTCAAAAAGGCTTAAGAATTAAGGTAGTTCTGCACGTTCGGGTCAAAATAGTTTGAAATTCTAAAATGTAGAATTTGATTAAACCCCAATTTTTCAAAACATCGGAATACAATTAGAAAATTCGGCAAATAAAAAAGACAGGGTCGCATGCTCGATTTTTGCTAGACTGATTTCAAACATTTTAACCTCATATGGGAAAATCACAATTTTGACAACATTTTCGCGAAAAGATTTTTTTTTATACGATGTAGATTTTAAGGAAACTTCTGATGATCACAATCGTAAATAAAATACGGCCTTCAATATGGTGAAATAATTAAATGTATAGGCCCGTGTGCTTGTTTTTGAGATATTTGCCCACGATTAAAGAGTTCCGTGCATTTCAAGCTTTAGTTTTAAGACGTTTTACGGAATTATTTAACGTTTCAGATGTTTTAATATCATATTTTAACTTTAGAAAGATAGTTACGTTGCCGGTGTAATGAATTCACTCACATGTTACCATAAATTTATAAAATGATTTTCATTTCCGTACCTCGAATCCAGGCTTTATTCTAAGTTCTCCGTATAAATGACGTAACGCCATCATTTCCGGTTTATCAAACCGTGCAGATTAAGCAATACAAGCAGCTCAAATCTTTTCACCAAAGAATCATTCGCCAGTAACACAACAACTACAATTCTGTATATGCACAAAAGCAAAGTGGAGAAACATAACCCGAAAAAAAACCCTGTCATTTGTCATAGTGAAAAAAAAGCAAGACGTATCTGGTGTCTATACACTACCGAACAAGGATGGCCTTATTCTCAACGATGCTCGTACGAATGCAGACAATTTTGTAAGACATCACTAAAGAAGACCTGAATACTTTACATTAGTTCCCAAGTCCAAACGCACTTATGCAAAACAGCACAATAACATTACCTGTTTTGGAGAAACCCCAATTCGAGATAAACATAATTTGGTTAGGAGAAATGTTTAAGGAATCTTAAACTCGGGTCCAGATTCTATGCCTGCTCAACTCCTGAAGAAAATATCAAGAAAGATATGTATGGGATTCTCTCTCAAAACAGAGCTCCTTGAACTTGGGTGAAGTCCGAAAGGATTGTTATATGGCCTATGACGTTCCTGAGTACTGAAGAAGGGTGGCAAGAGTACAACAGCCAACTGTAGACCTGTCTTCCTAACTTCCATATGCTCTAAAGTGACCGAAATCATCTTTCATCCCAACATCATGACGCACTTCGATAGCAGAACGTTCTTACTGATGTTTAACATAGGTTCCATAGTAGTTGGCCTGATAAACACAGCTCCAAAACTTGACATAAGGACTGTCTGAATGCAAGCAAAAGACGTCCTTCAAAATCCCACACCGATGGTTTCTCCTTTTCAAACTCAATTACTAACTGAATCAATGGCTCCATACTGATCTGGACAGTGAGCTTCCCGGGAAACCAGAAACAACTAATACCCATGGAGGATTCCATATAAACCGAGGTATATGTCACTTCAGCGGTTCTGCAAAGAACAGTCTTTAGACCTCTCCCCTTCTTTGATTTCTTCAACAACCCCCTCCCAACACCCTTTTCCCTGACATTGTTACCTCACCATAGAAGCTCTTTGTAGATTGCTGCCTTCTTCACAGAACCATCTACACAGCAAAATCATGTAACTTAACTTCAGAAAGACTGTTCTACATTTGAAGTGTGGAAAAAGGCTAGCATCATGTAACATGAACTTCTGCACAGGATCTTAACACAATGGAATTACACGTACGCTAGTGTATCATTGAAGGTTCCATGTGCACCACCGTATGAGTACATCTGCGGATGTCTCTAAATTGTTTTTGTACTTGTAGCATGTGTAAATGTTGCGTTCTGCTCAATACGGGGCTAGAGGGCGTGGACGGTAGCATGCATTTACACTACCGTCCATGAACAGGCTCAATCAAACCGAGCCTGCAACATTTTCGTTTTTGTCGTGTTGAGCGACCTGTGGAATTTTCACTTTTTTTTTTTTAGTAGTCTGAATCAATTTGTTTTAGATAGAACATTTGGGGAAAGTTCTACCATTCGCTGAAGTAAATTTTGCTCTTGAACTTAAGTCAACTTCATACGGAAAAAACACATACATTAGACAGCATAGAGCAAATGTGATTTAAATAAGTAAAAGCCTGCTTAAGCGGTCACCTCTAATTAGCAGCCAACCTGTTTTAAGCAGCCCGTTTCTCATTTCCCAAAATGGTCATTTATTCTATAAATTACCTGCACTAAGCAGCCACCTGCAGCAAACAGCCAATTTTCCCAACTCCCTTGGCTGGTTGCTTAAGACAGGTTTTACTGTAATACCCCTTTTAGATGTTCGTAAGTTGGCGGCCATCTTGAAGAGTTATAAATATAGAAGTTTATGAGAAATATTTCTTTATATTAACAGACGCAAAAGCGAGCTTTTGTCTGACTTGTCTTGATTGAACCTAAAATCCAGGTTGCTATTTTAATTGATTTTGATACTAGACGTTTTCACATGCACACATTTAGCTATTAAATGTAATATTTAGAAATATAGTTTTATAATTTTACTAGTTTTATCAGTTTAGAAAAGAAATGCCATCTTTTCGTGGAGTGATTTACGCTTCCGTTTGTTGGACCTAAGTTTTATTCCTTATAAATAACGCAAAGCTATTACTACTGCTATGACTACTGCTGTAACGAAAGTGTCAACAAGACAATTGAAGCTTGTATTTACTTCGTTCGTGTCTTTTCTACGTTCTAAAGTTGCACGTCTAGTAAATATACAATCACACCTGTTTATAAATATCACCGGCTAAAACCGCCACATTTTCTACAAAAAAGTAAATGAAACTAGCAGCGGTCTCCATACATAGATGTCTTTAGTATATTGATGATGTTTGCTTATAAGCGTCTATTCACTTTTAATGTTTGAATGAGATAATTGTATTACCTGTTAATCCTAATTTATTTAGAAGTGACACTTGGACTTTTGAACCATTTCTTACATAATGTTGTTACGGGCCAGGCGTAACAGCAACAAAACAAACTTTAAACTTAACAAAATTTAAAAAAGATACAAAATGCAATATTTATATAATACATAAAACAAGGCCCTAAAATATATGATATTCAAGCATAGAATAAACAACTTCACTGATCCTAGTTTTGTAGCTTTAATTAAATTTCATGAAATTTAGTCAAAACAAAATAAATTCACACGAAATGTAGTCAAAACAAAACATTTATATGAACGTTATATAAGTCTTAAAGTAGTCCTTCACGTTTGGATCAAATTTTGTTCTATAATGTAGATTTCCATTAAATCCTTCAGATCATACGGTTTATGAAACGTATGTTTGAACAACCTTAAGCATGACTGTTTTTCCCATTAGGTTCTGTTTATGGAACAAATAGTAACTACTAGAACTTTTTATTCTGTATAATATGATCTGTCATAATCTAATACATTTAGCCGATGAACACTACAATACCTATAACTTAATAAAGCAACAACATCATCAAATCACTATCATTTTATAGAAACAGATATATAAACAATTGAAATGCAACAAGAATTTTTACAATTAAATCCAAATATGTAACAATGCACACATATAGTCCCTTTATTCCTATAAATATCAGTTTATGCAACATGTTTAGTTACTGTTTGTCACTTAACAGGATATAAAAGCTGTCTATTATAATTCAAAACACGACATGTCATTTTATCTATAATTTTATCTATCTAATTAATATTGTTACCAATGAGTCGAACATGTATGGAGTGATAAGGTATATAGAGAAAACTTACATAATGATAAAACTGTTTTCCATTTCCAATTCCATGGAGAAATCATAGGCTCTATAGAGCAATGACTGAACTCGTACAGAAACATTTCCTGGACTCAGTGATCACAAAGATCAGAGCTGAAAGCTATACATTTGTGTTGTCAACTTTTGCATAAAATAATTACTAAAATTGAAAGCTACTAGCATATAAACATTTGCAACATAAGGTATACTATTAAATGTTAGTGAAACAGATATATAGTGTCAGTGATACATAGAAGTGAACAAGCACAAGTAACATATTTTTGCTGAACTATGAACGTCCACTCCGCTATGAATCTGCTATTCGTTGTTTAGTTCTGTACAAGATTCTTTCTTTCTCTGAGATTGTACATGTAATCTTCAGCAAAGTATAAAATCTGTCGAAGAGAGAGCAAGGCAAGGATGCTGGTGTTCTCATCCAGTCTAAGTTCCTTCTCGTAGTTCTTCACGGGAAGTATGTTTGTTCTGGGAAGTCCAAGAAGTTGTGATGCTTTGTCAACATGTTCTTCGACTATCTGGCTCTGGTAAACAAAGGAAATGTCGCTCTGTACATCTTTGCAGAGTTTGTCAACCTTTGTCAGAAGGACCATTTGTGGTATATCTGGAGAATAAGAAATTGTCTCTTATTATGTGGATAGAACCGCTGACCTTCAGTTACCTCTTTACGTGAGGAATAATAATTACAGATATTAACGACTTTTATCACGGATGCCCGAGATTTAATTATACTAACAAATAAACCAGAAATAGGTAAATCTAATATTAATTAGCTCTTTGAATGTTTGCTGATGCCTTCAGTTTATAGTCATTTTGGAAATTGTCATGCCATAGAATTGCAAATATATACCACATAATTCAGTAGTCTGTCTGCATGATTTACAATCGATGCTTTAACTAATACCGGTATATAGTGAAGAGCAGTGGGCATCATACTTGAGGGAAGACCTTACCTCTTTGATTCATCAGATTCTGAAATCCTTTAATCTTTTCCATGACTTTAGTAGATAGGACGTCAAGTGTGGTAGCATCTATCACAAAAACTGCACAGTGCACTGTATCTTCTGTAGTAGGATGTGTTTTGAAACCCTGGACCTTTGGTGTTATTGGTGACGTGGGGTTGAACTAAAGTGATTTACAAAAGCGTGATTAGACACCTTTTTGTGTTAGTCTGCGGCATATTTTATTGTTATTTTTTTCTCAGAAATGTCGATTATGCTACAGTTGTAAATTGTTCTCACTGCATTAATGTGTCTATTGATTTTTTGTGTTCACGATTTGAGACATTCTGTCAATAAGTTATTTATAGACTATGGATTTCTAGAAGGTTCCACAAACAGGCTGTTTACACTATTTCAAAGTGTGGGTTATGCTGAATTTTTCCAAAATCTTCATTTTGTTCTTGGTGATTCGTGGAAGTTCTTGAACCTTCCATGTTTTAAATAGGAATGTATGAGGACAAGGCAGAACCTACAGTCAGATCTTACTGAAAAACTGTCCTGTATTTCTTAGTAGCAAAATATTACTAGTTTGGACATTTAACATTTGAAGGATTTACATTAACATTATGAATTTAAATATTTATCTTTGAAGAGAGGATTTATTTTCCTTGGATGAAATTTGGAATTAATACTGAATGGATTTAAATTTGACCAGGACGGGATCTGGACTATTCTTATATATTAAATTGTTACTTTTCATAATAAACTATGTTATTGATAATAGTTGTTGGTTTGTTTTTCTGTTACCTTAAGTATTTCAAGTAATAAAGAATTGTTAACATTAGACGTAGCAGTTCATACAATTTTTTATAATGGTCATATAAAGAGCTCATTTTTACCATTTATTAAAGATTTTTTAAACACATTTCATTTAAACATGTTACCTGATAATAGTCTGCTATGTTGCCATCTAACAAATAACTACACTCGTGGACATCAAGACCATGTGACTCTTCTAGGCCACGTGTGTCACACAACCGGAAGTTCAGTGATCCTCCAGATGGAACATTTACCGAGTATGGGACGTACTGTAATAATTATAAGTTCAGCTAGGTTAAACCTTCATACAGAGCTTATGTTGTATAGATTAATGTCTTAGCAGCATGACCTACTTCACTGTAAGTATATTTCTATTTAGATATTCTGATTCCCAATCTGCAAGTTATTCTGGTGTTATTTTGTCTGTACACATCCATCCGACTTGGAGAAATTCCAATTATCATCTGATGTCGGACAGTTGGATTGGCCTATCATACCGATAAATTTCTGTTCTCACTCATCAAAAATTGGCAAACACATTAACCTTTGAGCTAACTAAATACTTTTCTCGTCTCAGATATTATGGGGAACTCCAGTACATGACCAAACATATGTGTACCCTTAGTTATAAAATCTGTAAGAAATCATAAGCAAGAGGAGCTGTTGAAGCACGCAAACCAACAGCAGACTAGTAATTTAATGAAATTCGACATCCATTACGTCTCTTAGCATCGGCTGAAGCAGATTTGTTTGATATACAGATACACTAAATAGGCTATATTTTCCCAAAGGACTTTATTCAATCTTCAAAAACTTCAACTTGTATTTTTAATTTACTGTTTGTTGCTTAATGGAAACTGATGCCAACATTTTTTCTTTTACTTGATAGATAATTAAATATTGAAATAATGAGTTTACTCAGTTAATTTTCTCCCAGACAACAACTTACACAAGTGGTAAGACTTTGCTCCGCACTTCCGCTGCGAGCTCGCTGTGTAATATTACCTCGAAATATTGATTCTATTGTGTTATAGAAGCTTGATTTTCCCGCACCAACTGGTCCAATCATCAGGATACGAGCAGCGCTTATATCTAGGTCAGCCACAGGCTTGAATGAAAGCACGTCCTTTTTGAGTTCCTCTAAAAACTGAAAAAAAAATATGTGAATAATGAAATACTAGAGGTGGTTTGACTAGTGGATATAAAGATTAAACATGGTAAGTAAATATCCTAAAGATTGTAAAACAGTGCTGTGAACCTACAATCTGGAATATCAATTTAAACTTTAAGTAATCAATTGTCTAAAGTAGTAATTTAAGGAACATTGAACGTGAGTAAAATACTTTCTTTTTCATGTTTTATATAAACCGCAGTAGTTGAAGCTGCACAACACAGTGTTTTGTTTAATTACATGTTTGTATATTCAGTTTTGCATATATTTAATTGCACTTAATCGAAACTAATGTAATGACAAATTTTCATTACATGTAGTTACTATTATTTTGAAGAAGTTATATTAACATTGTGAGTTAGGTTGAACGAAGCAAGTAATCGTAACTCTTCGTTAGATTAAAATGTATATCAACTGAAACGCATGTTTATTTAAAACTTGTTTCGTGTTTTGTTAGTTGTTTCATTATCTTTTGAACAAAAGATCATCAAATATATTTAACAATGAAACTATCTGGAAGATTAATTTTACATGACGGTTTTACTGTTACTGAACCTTTTCATTCCACTGGCCGACATTTCGCCAAGGTGTTCTTACTTTCCTTTCCTCATCTGAAATATTTCAGATATAGGTTATGTATTTCTCATATTTTTTGTACAAGTTATAAAGTCAATACTAATAGATCAATTTTAGTTATATTTCAAATGTCGGAACATGACCTTATTTGTTTTACAACTTGAGTGAAATATGTAAAAATTAAATAGAAATAAGGGACCAGTTATCATAGATAGAACTGAAGCTTTATCAAGTCTTAACCTGGACGGCTAATTTAATACGTGGTGCGAGTCAATTTTAGCAAAGTTTAAAACAAGCCATTTGTTGCAAATAGCAAGAGTCCAGTCGTACGAAAACTGTATACATATACAAAACAAGAAGTTCAGTCAGTACTTTCCTGTAATATTGTAAAACAAAATAATATTTTGATGTTTTATATATTTTACAATAATTGTCGAAGGATGTAGACAACCTTCAATCTTCTTGCTAAAGTTTGTAATTTTTTATAGTCTAAAAAAAAAATTACTGCCCCTCTTACGTAAACATATGTGTCTGTCAAATAAGAACTATTTGTTTAACCAAACAGCTGAAACTGTGAAATGATGAGAAAATACCCCCAAAAACAATGAAACTGGCAATAAAACCAAATATGGCAACACTGTACCTGTATTTCGCTTTGCAAGTAAAGAACTCAGTAAATCACTTCCCTTTACATTGAAATAAGAACGAGTTAAGATGACAATGCTATAGATGGTAATGATATAATATGACTACGAAACCAGGGCTCCCGCTCCTCGAACTATAAGTACTATCAATCAAATGAGAGTCCCGTTAATAGGTACTTTACATCTTTGCTTGCTAAAGAACAATAAGGTTTTAGGAATGATTGCGTATTCTATATTCTCCAAATAAAAGCTGCTAAGAAACTTGTGGAGGGTTACCAATTGCGGCCATAATAAAGCTTTAACACACCACGCGTATATCTATAGGTGTCCCGGTGGGTTAGTACTAACTTCACTGTCAATCCAGAGTTCTGGGATTCGAATCCCGGCCCAGTCATCAAGAATTTCTGAGATACTCTTTAAGTGCCTCCTACCTCACTATGAGGCTAGTACTGGTTCTTCCCAGGATAGGCGGTTCGCGTGTATGATCAGTCCTGTTAAATAGTCAGAATGTCTATTCGCAAAAATCATCCGGATTTAAATGTACTCTATAGTATTTCACTGACTAAACTTACTGTTTTCAGTACATTAGATATGGAATATCATGCTTGTATATGTCAAATAATGATAGACAAATAATAATAAAAGTTCAGAGATCTGGGACAAAATAATTATATATGCAAGACGAACATATAGGCCCCAGTTGCAGAAAATTTACGATACAAGTAAACGATCTGAAACACTTTCATGATTGCACTTATGAAAACGGTACACAAGGATTGACCCTGAACAATCACTATCCGGTTAGCTATATAAATGATGTATCTAGCATTGTGCGTTTTTGTCAAATAAATATAATATATATATATAATACTTACATGCTACTTTGTACACTTCTAGTTCAGTGACATTCCAGTCATCATTGTAAATCTCTTCTGCGCTGAGTCCCTGCATATCATAATCCTCGTTAAATTTAGATTTAACGTTTAGAGAGAAATAGGAATCAGACCTGCTAACTGTGTCAGTAAATGTACGAAGGTCGGTATATCCGAATGTCGGTCCGCAGTTTGAATTATTTTCAATTGCATATTGATATCGATCTGATTTTAAAGAAAACTTATTTGCTTTCGGACTCCCATTGTAATATAACTGGAACAGAAAAGCATCAGTACAGCAGGTATACTGATTTCTGTCCGAATTCCAAGAAGTAGGGTTGTATCCACCATATACAGATCCATTGGTATTGTACAACACTGTTATAGTGGGTCCCTGATAGTCACATTTATCATGAAAAGCCTTGGGCTTGCATCCATCTCTGGTTATGGCATACAGTAGAGTAAATGTTTTAGGACCTGTACCGATCCACTTCTCCAGCTGATCCATGTCTTTGTTTGTTAACTTGACGCCCATTGTTCAAACAAGTATGATTCTGTAAGAATTGACCGTACATAGAATATTAATTCAGATCAAACGTTTAAGTACCAATAACCAAAATAAAAATGTGTGATCATGACTGTTATGCTCACACATGTTAAATACAGGATAATTTTATCATGAAATAATTTCTGAAACACAGAAACAGTAGTTAGAAACATGATGGAGCGAGCGTTTTTGACCTCACTTGACCTTCTTGATCAGGACTTGTCAATGCCAGACAATTCAAAAACCACAAGTTTCAAACCAACTAAAAGTTTTAAACACATATAATATAATGAGTTTACAAAATAAAATATATTGTTTGAAAGAAAGAAAATTTACTGATAATATAAATCCTCACTATGTTACAGCAAAAAAAAAAAGCGGAAAAAGAATGATAATGGCTACCTGTTCGTCTTGTGGAAAAATGAAATCAAAGTTTGTTAAAAGTACAGGGGGTAATTTAGATATCCAAAAGCAATTTTTCCTTTATTACCTAAGAAAGGTTTTAACACCCCCAGGATAAAATTTATTGTGGACCAGGAAATCCTTTAGATAACGGACCTCCTGTCAACGAACTGGATGCAGTATGTATGGACCATGACTTTTGCTATGACAGCGGTGAAAAAAAAGGGTACATGCGACAAAAAAAATGCTTTCCAACTTAAAATTTAAACTAAATCAAAAACTTTTGGAGAAAAGTTTGCAAAACATTTACTTGTAAAACCTGTAATTAAACGAAATACAAACTTGGGCTGGGACAGGAACACAGTTCCCTAGGGGTTTAACCCCCAGACAAAAGTCAAAAAACGGGAAAAGGGGGTAGAGTATACCCCCGAAATAACTGTACCAGACTACCGTGGAGCGATAAATTAGCAGAAGGAATTACACAAACAATTAAAAGAAAATTTAGGAAACGAAGAGTGATGGGTTAATGATATTGATGATACTTGGTCAGCTGATTTAGTTGACATGCAAGTTTTTTTTCAAAATACAATAAAGGAGAAAAGTACTTGTTAACCGTTATTGATTATTCAGTAAATATGCTTGGGTTATTCCATTAAAGAATAAAAATGGAGAATCTGTTACTAAAGCATTTAATAAAATGTTTCAGAAGAAAAATTCAGGGACAAAGTCCCCGAAGATTTACAAGGTTTCCCACAAAATATATGGGTAGATGAAGGAAAAGAATTTTATAATAAAAAGTTTGAATCATTTTTAAATAAATATAAGTTTAATATGTACCATACATTTAATGAAGGAAAGGCTGTAGTTATTGAAAGATATAATAAAAGTTTAAAAAGAATAATGTGGAAATTTTTTTCAGCAAAAATACTTATACTTATTTAGATAATTTGCGGATATGGTTGATAAATAAACAAAACAAACATTCTAGTATAAAAATGACCCCAAAACCGAAGCTAGTAAAAACTTAAATAAAGGTACTGTTTACTTTAATTTATATGGTCGTTTAAAAATATCAAAGGTAAAGCAAAATTTAAATTGGTGATCGAGTTCGCTTAAGCAAACTTAAAAGACATTTGAAAAAGGATATACACCAAACTGGACAGAGGAAATATTTATAATTTATGGAATTAATAATACAAATCCCAGAACAACACTATTAAAGAATTAAATGATGAAAAATTCAAGGTTCATTTTATGAACAAAAAATTTTTAACCTACTACACAACAGGTTTTTAAAATAGAAAAAGTTTTTAAACAGACTATAAGAAAAAACAAGCTTTAGTAAAATGGAAAGGTTACAATGAAAAAATTAATATTTGGGTTTACCATTTAGTGAATTGGAAAAAAATTTAAGTTGAAAAATATTAATATTAATTATATAAATGAGTAAAAAAAATCTAATTTCTAATAATAAGGAATAGAAACATAAAATCATTAATTATTCACTTAACTAAACTAGCTGCTGCTTACAGAAAAAGTTTTAAATTTTGGGGGAGAGTAAGTACTGGGTTATAAAATTACGCAGGTATCTTGGTTGCTCAGCTGCATTAGCACTGTTCCAGCTATTCCTATATTTGTAGCAGTTGCTGGCGCGTTCCAACAATAATTACCATATTTACTAATAGACTAAAACTTGACGACAAGAAATTTATTTAAAAGACATCATCACAAAATAAACAACTTATAACAAAAAGCACGGATCGCAGCTTTAGCTGTTCATGACCCTAATGATCCTGGAAAAGTAAATAAAGAAGAAGAGAAAAAAGTTATTCAGGATATTTTTACAATACTATTAAAATGCAGAAAGAAAAAAATTATTCAACACCTCTTGAAATGCATATGAAGGAATTTAAACTTAAGGATATAAAAGTAAAAAAGAAGAAGAGTTGTATTAAAGGATAATAAAGATTATTAAAGGTTATTAAGATTATTAAAGATTTTTCTATAAGTATTTTAATAAATGAGAAAAATGATATCAGTTAAAGGTAATATTGCATCGGGAAAAAAGTACGTTTTTAGATATTATTAAAGAATATAATCCTAATTTTAATAAAATTTCCAGAACCAATCACGAAGGGCCCAAAATGTTAGGACCTGATTATAATTCATTAACCTTTTTGAACTTGTTTGCTCAAGAACCATCCAAATATTTATTTCCTTTTCAACCAACAACTTTAAACAGTATATAAAAATGTTATTTTCTGCTAAACAGTTTGATGGTGTTTCTGTCCTTGAACGTTGTTTTTTAACTAACAGTAACGTTTTTACAAAAAAAACATCACGACAACGGTGTTATAAAGACCCGAGTGGGCAGTTACAATCTTTTCTTAACTGACATTTTAAATAAACCCAACGGAAAAAACCCAATTGATGGATTTTGTTTATGTTAAAACCGACCCAGAAATATTTTTAAAAGAACTCCAAAAAGAAACAGAACGGAAGAAAACAGAGTTGGTTTAGATTTTTAGAAAAACTCCCACAAATTACATGAAGAATGGTTAAACAGAATGTCTCAAGAAGGTAATTAAAAAATTTTAACAGTTGATAACAATTTAGAAAAAAATGATTTTAAAATCTTATTAAAAAGATAAGATAATATAAAAAATTTCTAAAATCAATATAATTTCTTTGGGTGCTTTTTTTAAAGATTTTTTTTCTTATAAGTATATTATATATAAATGGAAAAATAGAAAGGTAGATAGAATGATTATGCCAAAATTTATCTAGCACTTTGGAGAAATAATGAATCCAGACAAAAATTCATATAAAAAAGTTCTTAAAAGAAGAAATGTTATTAAATCAAAACTTAATCAAATATTTTGCGATGAATATAAAATCACGTTATTGGATAAATTACAAAATTTGTTATAGATCCTTATCTTTTAAAAATAATTTATTTGAATGGGACTGTGGTGTTCATTAACTGAAGAAGAAAATGCTGAAAGATTATGTGATTGTCCCAACCAAATAATATATTCGAAACAATCCTAAAAAAGTTATTGCAACCAATTGGGATATAATGAAGAAAAAATAAAATAGAAGCACTTACGCAGCATCCAAAAGCCCTTTAAATATTAATTCAGGGTTAACAACCCAATGTGCTGCAAAGGAAAAAACCAAGTTAAAAGGGAATATCAAAAACCAGCGGAAAAAGATATAAATTTAAATATTTTTAACTTCTTTTTTGTATTTTTTTCTAGTGATTTTTTCTAAATATAATTATATAAATGGAAATTGAGAGATCTTCAAAACAATATTATAAGAAATTTGAAATTAAAATTACATATAGACGAGATCCAAAGAATCATTTATATTTAACTATAAACGACTCTTATAAAATTTATTTAAATTGAACTTAAAACTTTAAAAGGTATAAAATAAACGTTGTTTTAAAATTAACTTTTGTAAAAATGAGTGCAACTGATACAAATAAAATAAATCAGCTTTTTTTCAATCAAAGGTTTTAGAAATAATTAATACAAATGAAAAAAAAAAAACACTTTACGCAAGCTTTTGATGAAAAAATAAATAGAATTGGTAATTGGATTTCAAAAGGAAGTGGCTGGAGAATAG